>NW_026015992.1:300000-380671 GCF_020379485.1 Brassica napus | reverse complement strand
CATTTTTTATGATAAAATTTATAGTGAAACGGGCACACGATGGAGTAAAACGGTTGATACTTATAATTTTAAGTATTCACAAAAGCATGGTTTAGTATGGAAAACGTGGAAAGAACATTAAGGATAACCGGCGTCGACCTATTGCACATTTGCGATGTTATCTTCTTCATACTCGTGTTTTTATCATATCAATTTTTCTTCTGCTGTCTGTGTTCCGTTCTTCTGAGGCGTGACTCCATGGTGTCCTCGACGGAGCTGCAGTCGGATAGAGTATCCCTCGGAGACTCTTCATCCTGTTTTCTGAACTCATTGAATTCTTCAATACCTCCGTTTCTGTTTCCTGGTGTGTCAATCCCGCTGCAAGCTTTTTCAGAAAGAATCACATTTCTATTTCTTCGCCGCTCATGACGGAGACGTTCTGTTCTGTCAATTTTCGCTGCTCTCTTTGTCACCCACCCGGATCTGGCTCAATCTGAGTGCATGCCTCACACTGGCTACTCGGACTACTACGGCTATCCCCCGCCACTAAGCCCCGCTTCCTCCTCGGTTTAGCGTTTCTCTCTCTCTCGTTCGTGCAAACCCTAACGAGGAGACCTCTCTTCACCGCGACAATTTGTGTCTTCTTCGACGAAAGGCCAGAACAGAAGCCTCACCGTCGCACCAGCGAACCCTCACCAACTGGACTATGCAGCTCCGCCGCCGTTTCTGAGCTTAATCCCAACAGATCTTTTGATGTGAGCTTTCATTGTGTTGTAATGGACTTGTGGTCTAGCTCAGGTCTTGATGAGAACTATGGATCCCAATACGGTAATATCGGAGTTCTTTTTCTTAGTTGGATCTCAGTTCGCTTCCCCCATGGATAATAGTCAAGAGTATTGTCTCACCTCGCCGTCGTCTGGATTTAGTATATAGGGTTCACCTCGCCCAAAAATGTGATGTTGTACTTAATTTAAGTCCAATCGTTTTTCATCCATTACAGCTATACTGGAATCCTATTTCCAATTGTAGGCGTCTATGGTATCTATTCCACGGTTCCGTCCGACAACTCCTCTGACTATGCCAACCATTCTGTTCGGGTCAGTGCCAAATTCAACAATGGTTTTGGAGAAGAAAATAAGTTCAATTGCCTCACCATCTTGCTTGCCGATAATGTTGCTTTCCGGGTCAATTGAGATTCACCTAATCTCCCGGGTCAATATAATCGGTTTTAGAGCTGATCTCATTTGTTTGATGGGTTCTTTAGCCTCAATCGGCTTCTCACCCCTCTTTAGAACCCTTTCCCCAGGGTATTTCAACGTCGTTTCAGGCTATTTGAAGCACCTTTCGAGTTGTGGGTTCAAGGATACAAGTGAAGATTATATGCAGATCTCTCTACTTTGAGCAAGTATCTCCTTGAAACACTTATATCCCAAGTTATATTGTTCTACTACTTTTGTTGTTCATCTTGCTGTCGAGCATAGCTCCGGTTGTAATCGTGCCTTAGACTTTATTTAATGAAATTTGTGTTACAAAAAAAGACAAAATCATTTGCTACTCACTTAAAATACATATCAAACACTTGTTTCTTGTGTTAACAAAAGTTGCATCCAAATTTTCAAAACCATGACTAAATTAGTATCTTTCTATTTTTAAAGTCTTATCTCCAAACCTATTAATAGTTTAATCTATTAAAAATTAGAAAACCAGTTAAGTTAAAGTATATTTTAAATACAAAAAACTTAACAGTGAATACTTTATTTATTTTTATTCAAACTTTAAATATCTGAACCCGACCCGAAATATCCGAACCCGAACATAAATTATCCGAACCCGACCCAAAGTGTAGAAATACCTGAACGGGTTCTATACTTCTATACCAAAATACTCGAAAATATGAAATATCCGATCCGAACCCGAACGGGTACCCAAACGCCCACCCCTAGCTCTGAAGGACAATGAAAAACAATCGATTCAGCGGCATAGATCCATAGAGGAAGTCCAATTGATATACCGGAACCAAGAGCAGGCCCAACGCGTTAGATACTTAAAAGGGTATAATAAATAATATTTGTTGATATAAATAGATCAAGTAAGTAAATTTTAAATGATAAAATAATCTTAGCCGATAAAATAATGACAGTTGACAGTAAAATTTCTGATGGATTTCTTATAGTATTTCTTTGCAATTTTGTTTTCATTATCTTCCATCTTTTATGGTTGGTGTTATACCTTGTTCTGAAGAAGGAAAAAGTTACTTGTCCTTTGATGGTTTAGAACGGGTTGGTGTCTTGTGGCTTAGCATGCGTCTGTGTTTGGAGCTTAATAACAAAATTCACCTGAGCAGGAAGCACATGAGCATCTTCATCTCCAGAAAAGTACTTTCTAATTCTACCTCTCTTGAGGCAGAAGCGCATGAATCTTAATTGATTCTAGCAAAAACTGAAGAGTTTTTCCTGTTCAAGATATCTCATATAACTAAGATACAATGGGGTGACAGCAATACAGCTTGCTATCACAGGCTCATTAATGCAACGAGGAAATCGATTAACCATATTCATTACTTGATAGACGACAACAATAGCCGTGTGGAAACTCAGTCATGGATCTTGGACCTTTTTCTTCAACACTCACCAAGATAATGGCTGAGAATCAGACACCTCCTTTGTAAGATGCTGCAGATTTGTCCCTTTTCATGCCTTATCATTGTTCTGAAATCCAGAAAGATACGTTAACAAAGTACTTCTCGAGGCAGGATATCAAGGATGCTTTTTAGCATTAGCAAGAAATAAAACAAGTGGCTCGGATAACTACTATGCAGAGTTTTTCACTGGCGCTTGGAGTATTGTCGGCTCTGAAGCAACGGACGCGATCCTTGATTTCTTCAAATCAGGTTCTATGCTCAAATAGTGGAATTCTACATCATTGATATTAGTCTCCAAGGTCAAAAATGCGGAACTGGATACTGAGTCCAAACCCATTTCTTGCGTTAATATTCTCTACAAAGTAATTTCCAAGCTGTTGATTAAGAGACTTCAAGAGATTCTGGTTCAAGTAATATCGCCTTTTCATTCTGCTTTTATAAAAGGAAGATTATTAGCTGAGAATGTGCTCTTTACTATTGAAATGGTCCATGGGTACAACATGAGAAATATAACCAAGAGAGAAATGCTAAAAGTGGATTTGAGAAAGGTATTTAACTCAATAAGATGGGACTTCATTCTATCCAATCTTTGAGCTATAGACTTTCCAAAAACATACATCAGTTGGATTTCTGAATGCATAACCCCACCAACCTTCTCAATTGCAGTTAATGGTATTTATGTACCTCTTTGTGTTGGCAATGGAGGTTTTCTCTCATCTGTTGTATTCGAAGTTTAATTCTGGGTATATCACGTATGATCCAAAAGCTTTAGAAACTGGGTCATCACACTCGATGTTTTTCTGATGACGTGGTGATCTTTTTCTGATGGTGGGTATACTTCTCTCCATGCCATCACAGAAATGCTTGATTATCTTGCAGGCTGGCCTGGTCTCCATGTAAATAGAGACAAATCTGAGCTATTCTTGGTGGGTCTAAAATAATCTGAGACAACCAAAATAGCAAGGTATGATTATCGTCTTGGAAAGCTGCCAATTAGGTACCTTGGTCTGCCATTGATGCATAGGAAGTTTAGAATCTTTGAATATGAACCTTTACTTCGTAAGCTTGGTATTATATTTAAATCATGAGCTGTTAAGATGCTTAGTTATGTGAGTCGCCTTTAGTTAATGTCCTCTGTGATAAATAGAACAATAACTTTATGGATGACCTCTTTTATCCTCTGTGATAATATAATACTATAAGAAATTATATTTAATTTATGACTAAACTTGTTTTTTACAACAAAAAGACATTCTATTACTCATACTTGAGTTGGTATGAATAATCAAATCAGAATAAAATAGCCAACAAAAACAAAATGTTCCTATGAAAGTATCTCACTGTCCTACCTAAGTGATCTATTCTGTTATGTCCACTTGGGATATAGATGATCTTGAATTCTTTAATCCTGCTCTTGAAGTCTTGAATTACTCCACTGAGAAGCTCAGCAGCCATGACTCAAGATCCTTTACCATTGTTATTACCTCTTTGCAATCTGTACAAAGCATTGACACGTCGAATAATGCATCATGTTATCCACAGCCCATCGAAGCGCTTCTAACTCTGTATGCAATAGAATATCTATTTGTCTTATATTTCTTCTACCAATGATCTGTGTCCGTCCATCACCATCAATCCATGTCTATCCACATCCACTGTATATGGAAGAGGTCCAAGAACCATCGGCCAAGCAAATACTCTATAAGCGTAAGACTTGAGGTGGTATCATAGTCTCAAGCTGTGAAGTTGTGGTTACTGCATTAGCAGTAAACCATTCTTGACCTTTTCCTTCAGAATATCTTATCAACTCCAATGGGTCTCTGTCGATTCCTTTAAATAGCTTATCATTTCTCGCTTTTCAAAGGTACCAAATTATCCATGGATATGGATCCCTGTCCATTTCCAGATCCTCGATAGTATTCATTCGCTAAAAAAGAATTCATATTTTTCTATATGCTGGAAACGGGGAAGATATTTGTATGAGATAGAGTGGCTGCTAGTACCCATGCTTGAAGTGCCGGTGGGCATTCAAAGATCGTGTGAGTTACTGACGACTCATCTGGAACCCACATCGCGGCAAATATTATCACATCGCATATGACAATGTTTTAAATTCCTCGTGAGTGCAACGTGGCCTGTGATTAGTTGCCATATAAGATGCTGAATGTTCTGAGGAGCATTTATCTTCCAGGGAAAGGCCTGTAGTTTCGTAATGCTTGGCTACGTATAAGAAACATCTTCCTGCTCCTTAAGTATGTCTCTTGCAACCCAATACCATGACTTTTGTACCTACCACTCTTGGTGTAGCTCCAACAAAAAGTATCCCTTTGTAAAAATCTGTTTATGGCCAGACTCTTAATCAATGGAATATCCTCTCACGCAACAAAGTTCTCGAGCATTTCCTCGTCCCATTCCTTTGCATTTCCATTTATAAAGTCGCTAACTGTCATTCTGGGATGTGCCACTGGGACATTTGGTCTAGACTTCTTAAGA
The DNA here is from genome assembly GCF_020379485.1 of Brassica napus. Classification (NCBI taxonomy): domain Eukaryota; kingdom Viridiplantae; phylum Streptophyta; class Magnoliopsida; order Brassicales; family Brassicaceae; genus Brassica; species Brassica napus. The sequence goes on along the minus strand of NW_026015992.1, from coordinate 375,558 downwards.
AATATTCTCAAATTAGCTAAAAACATCAGTAAACATGAATATTTAAAATCTCGTAATTATCACCAAATAAGTTATGGAGTTCAAAAAGTGAAGAATGGTGATTTCAATCTTAAGGGGAAGAATGGTTAATTAAGCATGAAGCTAACATAAGTTATCCTAATGAGTTTAGGATTAGGAAGAAGTGTTTTAGAGTTATCCACTTATGTTTTACTTAATGAGTTTATAAAATTATAATAGATATATAAGGAAGTTCCATGATGTGGTACAACTTATGAGTTGTGGGTTTTAATTTCTGAGATAAGATTTCTAAAGCAATAAAGAGTTTGAGCTTTGAGTTCTTGAGTTTTTGATCGTTGAGTTATGATTGTAGTTTTGGTTTCAATATACTTGACATGAATTAGCATACATTATACCCCATAGTATATGTAGTAAATTATATTTATATCGAAATCATTATTATAATACTGTATTTATATCGCAATTATTATTTATACTTATATGAAGTTTATTATACTCTTCATTCAACTTTGTTATGTTGATCTGACACCATTTATTTTGCATGATTTATCGTTCTCCCATTGTTTTATTAGAGGAGCTACTCTCTCCTTTTTGACATGCTTGTTCTTCTTTAGGCGATGAGCTGTCAAAATTTCAAACAGTTACTATAAATACTAACATTTACTCTATATATTTTATTTTCTGCAAGTAAAATATATTTATAGCTACTATATAATAACTTGTTTTTTATATGGCTTTTTGGGTCATATAAATTACATAATTTAGATTACAATGCAAATCTCATGGGACTGTTTTATTTTATGATACATATATAAAACTCATCCAAAATATAATTAGTTAACATACAAAACACTTGTAATTATATATCTACCAAGAAACTGTATAGCCAATGATAGATAAGACTTACCACATAGAGAAAAGGAATTTGGTAGATTTCCAATATAACTGGATGATATCGCCTGTTTTGAGACCTCTGTCATCTCTGATTTTTTTCCACCCAGATCCGATATGATAAGTAGATTTGTGTTTGTTAAGGTTTACCCAATAGGATTTGTCATTGTCCAGAATTTTCACTTGAACACCATTACGGGGCATCGGAAATCCCATGTTCTTTTCTATGTTCTCCATCTTATTTTTTGGTAAAATCAACCAACCATTTACAGACAGATCGGAGTCTGTTAATACTTTTTCTATCATCATATTGGGATCCATTTTACTAAACTTGTAAAGCTTTACTTTTATAACTAAGAGTTCTTTCAGAAAATGAAATGTTTGGGGAGATAAGATCTCAACACATATATTTATATATAGTTCTCGGCTAAACAATTTTCCTTGTCATCAATGTTTATGTTAACAGTATCATTTTATCTTAAAAATAATTCTCTAATTTAAGTAACTTATATGGATGTATTTTCTACGCCAGCATATTTTAATTTTAAAATTTATAGGTTAAATTATTTATTCTAATTATGCTACTGCAGCAACCGTGATTTTTAATCCTTACAAAAATTACTTTCATTTATACAAGCTAAATATATTACAATATCTAACAAACATTAAAAGATATTAATACTATAACATTTTTATTCCAAATACTTTGTAATTGAACATTTGGTACATACCTTATATTTTTGACATCTGTTTAGTTTTTAGTTATTACAGTTAATCAGTTTATCCTTTCAACATTTATTCTTGACCACCACATGACAAGCCATGCATATTAAACTAATGTAAATGATATTCATGACAACATTTCCCAACTTAGTAATGTTATGTAGTTAACATTACAAACTTAACTTCATTAATCCAAAGAGTGACATGGACGTTGGAAATTAACTCTTTTTAATTCTCATGTTTGATAAATTAAAATCCGGCCCACCCGACTGTAATTTAACTAAAATTCGATCCGTCATGACAAAGGGGGAAAATTAGTGTTTTGATTCGAATAGTGAGAGAGAAAGGAATTGGTGAAACTGTGTGGGTTATTGACCAAAATATAGAGAGAGAAGTTAATCGACCCCGAAATCGAGTAACTCATCTCTCTCAAAATTTTGGTCAATAACCCCACACAATTTCACAATTCCTTTATCTCTCACTGATTTGAATTGAAAACCTAATTTCTTCGAGTTTTCCCCTTTGTTACGACAGAGAGACGACGTCCCCGATATTATTAAAAATATTTGTGCCAATTTCAAAATTTGTGGCAAGATTTCATTTTGTTTTATTAGGCTGAATTGGGTCATACTTTAGTTAAATTACGGTCAGGTCGGTCAGATTTTAATTGGTCAACAGGAGAATTAAACGGAGTTAACGTCTCCAACGTCCACGTCACTTCTTGGATTAATAAAATTAAGCTCGTGATGTTAACTATATAACACCATTAAGTTGAAAGATGTTATCATGCATAACATATACGTCATGTAGTTAATTATGAAATTCATAACTAATTTGGTTATAATTATGAAATTTCAAATATTCATGTTTACTACTGTTTCTAGCTAATTCGAGAAGATTTCTTAAGACTTTTGGACGTTAGATTTTCAAGAGGGTTAAATAACTTCAAGGTATGTTCTTTAACTTTCAAAAGTGTTAAGTAACTTCAAAAATATTAAGGCATGTGGCTTAATGTGTCTTTTAGATCATAAGATATAATTTTATAACTTTCATGATATTTAAAATTTCATCTTTCACCTAAAATTCAATTTTGATCTTTTCTGAATTTGACTAAGTTTTCTTGAGAAGTTTTTTCTCTTAGTTTTAGTAAATTTGATTCTTTTTTTTTGTTTAGTTGAGTGGGTAGAATGGTTAAAAAAATTCTTGGTATGTTGTATCAATGACTTCAATAATATCAAGTACTTTTGGCAAAACATAAACATATTTACGAAATCCTTTTGATTAACATCTCTTCAAACTTACAAAAGAATTCACAACTAAAATAGTACACATACAAATCATAAAACATACCATAAACAAAACTATCACACATTAAGCTAGGTATCAATCCTAAACATAAATAAGTTTGGACTCTACTTGACATCATCCATGTGTACCACTTTGGGCATTAGACTTCAGAAAACTTTTTGAAGACTTTGTGGGAAGTCTTCAAGCATAAAATACATTGGAAGACTTTCCAAGAAGTCTTCCGAGAGTCTTTCAAGAATCTTCTAAGAGTCTTTTGAGAAGTCTTCCAAAGTCTAACTTAGATCTGAAAAATTTGCATATTCAATAACATTCAAATGGATTCAAAATAGAGAAAACTTCAAAAATATTTTTTTAGGCTTAAATAATAAACAAAACAGTTACATTAGGATGAATCTATAACATTTTAGAATCTAATATATGAAACACACAAAATAGATATCCAAAAATTTTACCACTTTTGATATAAGACTTCGGAAGACTTCCTGAAGACTTTGTGGGAAGTCTTCTAGCATAAAATGCATTAGAAGACTTCCCAAGAAGTCTTCCGAGAGTCTTTCGAGAGTCTTCTAAGAGTCTCCTGAGAAGTTTTCCAAAGTCTGACTCAGATTTAAAAATTCTGCATATTTAAAAGCATTCAAATGGCTTTAAAACAAAGAAAACTTCAAAAATATTTTTTATGCTTAAATAATAAACAAAACAGTCACATTAGGTTGAATCTATAACTTTTTAGAATCTAATATATAAAACACACAAAATACATATGCAAAATTTGTACCACTTTGGGGATAAAACTTCATAAGACTTCTTGAAAACTTCATGGGAAGCCTTCTAGCATAAAATGCATTAGAAGACTTCCCAAGAAGATTTCCGAGAGTCTTCTGAGAAATATTTCAAAGTCTGAGATCTGAAAAAAATTGCAAATTTAAAAACTTTGAAATGCCTTCAAAACAGAGAAAAACTTCAAAAATATACTTTTATGCTTAAATAATAAACAAAACAGTCACATTAGGTTGAATCTATAGCTTTTTATAATCTAACATATAAAACACACAAAAATACATATCCAAAATTAATAGACCTTTGAATGAGTGAAAGATGAGAATCATGTAATGAAAAACCTTTTAAAAAAAGATAAATTAGTGAGAAGACATAAGAAAAAAATAAAAAAAAATGGATCTAAAGTTTGGTGTTTTGATGTTCAAAGAGATTAGAGAGAGGTTTGAGAGGTTTTGAGTGAGAAACACTATATTTTTGTTGCAACCATTTGAGAGAAAGAAAGAGAATGTGTAAATTTTCTTTATATATGAAGACATAAACTCCAATTAAGTTAAATATTTTTCTAGACAGAAGACTTACCAAGAAGTCTTCTAAGAGAAGATTTCCCAAGAAGTCTTCTAGACCCTAAAAGCAAATAACTAAATAGCAAAACAACACTTCATTAAACTTAAAATCAACTTTTAAAGTGTTTAAATATACACAAAGCTAAACACATATATCTCAAATTTATTTGTCTCTAAGTTAAGATTTAAAAATCTAACCCTAAATATACCAATAATACTATAACTTATGTTACCAAACCCCTAAACCAAGGACTATCATGACTCAATCTACATTCACTTTGCTATGTTGAAAACAATTCAATTTTAGTAAAATTAAATATACATCATTTAGAAATGTTTATATTTACATGATTTGGTTTTTTTCCTATCAAAATATATTTTATAAATTACTTTTAAAATCTAATATATGAGAAGACTTTTGGAAGACTTTGCTTTAGGCGGAAAATAAAATTCTACTAAAATTTAGGTGGAAACATGTTAGAAGACTTCTTGGGAAGTCTTCTGGAAGTCTTTCAAACCCTAACCTAATAAAATAACTACCTAAATAGCAAAAACAATTCATGAAACGTAAAATCAACTTATAAAGTGTTGAATATACACAAAACTAAATAAATGTAGGTAAAAACAAATTAAGTTAAGATTCCAAAATCAAACCCTATATACAAACAATAATATAACATATGTTATCAAACTTTAAACCAAAGTCTTCTCGGAGTTTCCAGACTCTATAATCAAATAACAAAGCAAAAAAGCACTTCCTTAAACTTAAAAAAAAAAAAATTTAAAGTGTTTAAATCAAGTTATTAGATAAGTCATTAAACACATATAGGTCAAATTAAAAATTATCATGACTCAATCTACATTCACTCTCATCTATGTTAAAAATAATTTAATTTTAGTAAAACTGAATTTTCATCATTTAGAGATGTTTATTAATACATGATTTCAATTTTTCCCTTTCAAAATATTTTTTATAACATTTATTAATTACTTTTAAGATCTAATACATGAGAAGACTTGTCCTGGAAAACTTATGGAAAACTTCAATTTAGGCAGAAAACCTAAATTCTTCTAAAATTTGGACGGAAAACCTAAATCCTTCTAAAATTTAGGCGGAAACCCTAAATTTTACTAAAATTTAGGCGGGATACACTAGCAGATCCTATAATCAAATAACTAACAAAAACACATCCTTAAACTTAAAAGATACTTAGAAAGTGTCGAAATCAAGTTAAAACCGGACCGACCTAGTGCTTAGACCAGATTCGACCATGAACCGGCCACGTAGCCAGGTTGGGCCTCATAACTAATTCGACTATGAATCAGTCAAGTAGTTGGATTGGATCGTAAAGTTATTGAACTTTATAAAAATCATTAAAACTATCAAAAATATATAAACTACCATATGAACAAAAATAGTTTATATGTATACTGTTTTATATTTGATATTAATTTATATTTTAACTATGCATCATATTTACTAACTTCAGTTTTAGTTTTCTATATTAAAAAACATTGAACTAGATTATTGAATTATCCGGTTCAGGTTGCGGTCCGTTTTTAAGAGCTTTGTTTAATATATACGCTTATTCATATTTTGAAAGCGAGCTTGAGTACCTTGCTCTTTTGTTTTATAGCGGTGGGAAAACCGAACCAAACAGACTCAACCAAATCTAAAGTGATCTAAACCAAACTAATTATATATCCAATTTATCAATCCAAATGGTTTGGTTCGCCATTAGATCGAACTGAACCAAAAATATCGAAGTATTTATTTAATTAAATTAACTAAATATACTAATAATATTAAGATTTAAAATATTTAACAACTTAACTTAAACAATAAACATATTTTATACATTTTACTTCTACATGAATAAAAAACCATAACTAAGAATAAATAAAATAGTGTGAAGTTCATAATCTATCATAAAAATCGAAAAACTACCTATAATATTTATACTAAATTCAAAATAATGATTTAAAATTATTGAAATACATGTTATTGTACAGTTTTGACTTTACATTTTAATATGAAAAAATAATAACTTAGTGTCATATGATGATTTATTTTAGGTTTTATATATATATTATATTTTTGTAACCGAACAAGAACAAAACTAAAAATCAACTCGATTGAATTGAATAAACACAAATAAACCCAAACTCAAAAGAACCGAACACAAACCAAACTAAATATGAACCAAACTAAACACGCACCAAACTAATTTCGATTGACTTTGGTTAAAATTTTCTAAGACCCAAACAAACCAAAGCGAACCAAACCCAAATTTAAACCGATATGACCAGTCCTACTTCTTTCACATCACACCCTGAATGGATCTTCTGACGTATACCCAAAAGCAATAAGGGCCTCGCTGCTGATAAACTAATCCATACGTAAAATGGAGAATCTACAGCAGCAGCTCGCAATAGTAAACTTAATATGTAGTATTTTTCCGGTAAAACTCGAGCGACAAGAGAATTTAGAAATTTTATCATCTTCATAATCTGTAGTGCCATGGCTAAACTTGTTATATATAGTTAAAGTAAATATAATAAATAGAAGATCAGTTTTTTAAATACCAATTCAAATATACATATACAAGAGCAATTGTTTTTTTTAAATACCAAGTCAAATTTCCGTACGTTAGGGCAAAGCATGTCTATTAGGGTATGCAGATCACATCCAAATCAAATATTTGGGTCTTAGAAATTAGGAGCAAAATTGGAAACGAACAAATATTGGTTTTGAATTTTTGATAGCTTTAAATTTAATTCAATTCCAATAATAACTACAATCTTTTGTTACAGAGGGAAACGCACTCGAGCAAGATGACGAGCTAGAGTCACTAAAAACATTAAGATTCCGAATTTTGTGAAATAAGAGATTTTTATATAGACTCAGTAGAACTCGTAACCGTGGCTTGATGACGAGGTAGAGTCCCTCACGGACGAAGTTGTAGGTAACCAAAACTCACGCATTGGTTCATCGACTGGGTAAGTAACGAGCTCACGGACGTTCATCGGTTGGATAACATTTGGATCGGCTCCAAAAAGAAGATGACCAAAACTTTCTTGTGCCTTCTCTGTATTGTGACGCCCATCGAAGAATAAATAAGATCGTTGGTACTCGCATAGTTTCGAGTGCACGTTGGGGAAACCGCAACCGTAAGCATTGTGTGTCCCAACTCCGCAGCACGATGAGTTCGTTACCAAAAACCCTGTCGCAATAACAAATTTAAATGGGTTTTGTATAGTACGTATTTACTTGGTAAAAAGCACATAAGTAATAGATGTAATTAACCAACTCACTGTAGTTTAAGCTCCTCTGCGTCCTACGAAGAATAACATTGTAGAAGTCAAAGACTGTGAACTGGAAACCAGGAGCAGTTCTAGCCATTTCGTTCAACATGGGTCCGATTTTGTCGTTGTGTTGTTTAGCCAAATTATTAAGAGTTTCATGGCATTGGTCCATCCCGGTGTTGTAATCTTGTCTGACGATCGGTAAGCAACCCAATGGTGCTAGGGTTTGGATAACGAACTTACTAGCTCCTGATGCATACAATAAGCTAATATCGTTCTTTAACTTGTTGGTCACGGAAGTGACAAAAGCTTGTTGGGCAGATGCATCGGCGATAGGGTTGTTCTTGGTGAAGTTCAAGTAATCGTTAGCACCAATGTATATCATAAACAGCGACTTCTTGACGAAGTCATCGTTCCAGTTTGACGCTTTCATTTGATTGAATTTCCTCACTTGTTGATTAAGATTCAACTAAAAAAATTATAATTAATATTACAATTGCACATATTAAAGTGAAGCTTTTATTTATTTTTGGTCAGATATCGTGTTATGTGTTGATGAATATAATAGATTAGTGGATTTTTTTGATAAATATTATATTAGTGGATTTACTAATGTAAATATATATTTGAAAATTTATGTACACTTTGGACTTACAGATTCCACAGGAGCTCCGAGAAGAGTAGCATCAGCGACAGCGAAACTAGCTCCACGTGAAACATTGACGTTCGGTTTCATCGCCGCGGGGATTTCGATCGGAATGCCCATGAATTTTGCTGCATTCTTAGAATATCTTAGCTTTTTTTATTAAAATAAAAAAGGAAACGTAATATATATATATATATATATAAAGTAATATTTATAGTTACTTTTAGCTTTACTTTTCTTCATTAGTAATAATAATTCAGCTGTACATATTTTAAATAATTCTTACTGGTTTATCGTTGTGGGCAAGTGTAGGCGATAACTAAAAATGTGTTATAATATTCTTTTAGAATTTGAATCTTTTTTAAATAAAATCCACAGTTATGTGAGAAGTTTAGGTTTACATACGTCATTTAGCTACGGGCTACCCTAACACTAATTTGGATCAGAGTACAGTGTAATAGTTCTTCAAAACAATTACTCGTTTCTACCGTAACTAACCAAATGAACCAGTAGAGAGTATTTAAATATATATACAAAATTACTACTCAAATGTCCGGATTTGTTGACCAAATCAAATACATAGACAAACAAAAAATATTTCCATCCGTGAGTTGCATAACAGCTGAAAACTTTACAAAATATGAGTATTTTACTTCATTTGTTTTAAACTAATACTACATGTTTTAAGTTCTTATCTATTAGACTATTAAGAAGATTGATTATAAATACATCATTATTAAATTCTAATAGTTTTTAACTAAATTTTTATTAAATTTAACAATTTATAAATAATCATTATCAATTAATAAAATATTTAAATTTTCAAAATGTATTTTAATAAACTTAAAATATTTATCGATTCAGAACAGACAAAATACATACATTTTTATTAATTGTTAAAATACATCTTAAATGTTTTATTTATAAATTATATCTTTAGATATTTGGTTATTTGAAAACTGAATAAAACTATATATATATCATATTTTGGATATCAAATAATCAAAAAAGCTGAATACCAAAATTAAGATATTTTAAATCTGAAATAATAAATTGAATCAGAACTGAACTAACAACAGAATTAAAATACATATACATTTTGGTATTTATAATTAGGTTCATTTTGTTATATTCCGTTTGGTTATTTCATTTCAAAGGTACCCAATCGGCCAAAACCCATGCCTAGTTTGTAGCGTGGAGATTGGATTTCACGAGACTAAAAGTCAAAAACTATTCTAAAAGTGAAGTCATGTGCGGTAGCAATACCTCACCATACCCACTAGTAGTGGGGTCATGTAAATTCAAGAGATTAACTTCGGTTATAAAGATTTTAAACGTACCGACGAAGTCCGGAGCGATGAATCCGTCTGAGAATTTGCCGTTAGGGTCGTCTCTGGATTTTCCGTACGGCCAGAAACCTTGTGGAACGTTTGCTTTGGTGAGACTCTGTTTATTTCCGGCGTCGAAGTTTGAGTCACCGAACGTAAATAAAGCCACCGCCGGAATACTTTGTCCGGCAACAGTGATCGGGTTATGGAACAGTGTGAGCACCAAAATTAGCCCTAGAACAGTCGCTAAACTACCGTTTCCCGCCATCGTATAGAAAGTGAGAGAGGACGACAGTAGAGAGAAAAGATTGCTTGTGTAAGTCCAATTCATAAAGACCGATTCGTTATATATAATATTACCAAGTATGACCTTTAGTATTTGTGGCGCTGATTATTTCTTAAATAAATGTCTCGCGCAAGGTTACAAATTCTAATGTAAGCATACATCTATCCATTAGAAAAAGTGAAACAAGTAATCGTTTCTTGATCAATCATAATGCTAATATCAATTAAATATTCTAAAACATGGAAAATGGAACCTCTTACGCGTACCCACAGGAAGAAAAAGTTAGTAGTTTTTCAGATTTTAACTTGTCAGTGTTTTTTTGTCGTTAGTTTTTTGTTTAAAAAACATGTAACGTTTAGTTGGAATCCTCTAATGACAAAAGTCCACCAAATTGGTCCTATTTAAAAAAAAAAGGTGTAGAAACTATGGAATAAACAACAATTTACGTGCGGGTGGAGTATTTCCTTATGAAGCGTGCATTTTTACTCATCTATAGGTTGATGGTCTGCCCAAAGCGGCAGATCATATGTATCGGTTGATTTTTTTCTTCACAAACTGTTAAACCATCGACCATGTTTTGTAACAGAATTAGAGATGATAAAAACGCTGCAGATATATTTTTGGACTTCAAAATATCTCATTCCGAGAGCGCAAAATGGAGCTCGGACTCTTTAGCTAAGATTGCAAGATCTTTTTATCGAAAACTTTGTTACATTGCTTGTTCTATTACGGTTTGGTTATCCACACCACCTCAAATCTTAGTAATTGAATAGTATCGTTCATTGTAAAAAAACAGTTAAACCATCGGTATTTTTCTATTTTTCTTTTAAAATAAAAAATTCCACAGTACAGATAAAGTTTGAAAATATTTTCCTGTTCTTTTCTTCAGAAACTGTTAAACCATCGGTATTAAAAACAGAGATTTCTTTTTTGTCTTCTTAAATACAAAAGTAAAAAAATTATTTTAGAAGAAGATCGAATAGCAATGCATTGGAGTAAAACTGCTTATACATGCTATTATAAACAAAATTTCAATGGGTTGGAGATGATGCTCTTAATCTCTACACTTTTCTTCTTTTGTTGATAATCATTTCTTTGTTTTTCTCTAACCACTTGTACTATATCTTTTATGAATTTTCATAACTGAAGAGAAAAAAAAAATAAAAGATATTAAAGTACATTAAGTACATTAAATACATTAAAGTTAGTTTATACAAAACCAAAACATTTTACAATAACCAAATGAACATCCACAAAAAGATTTATGCTTTCTTTATTTTTATCATCTTTATTTTGTTAAAACACAAAAAAGTAGAAAGCTGAGAAATATTTTTAAGAAAGAAAGTTGGCGAAAAAAATAATCCCTCAACATAAAAGCACTATTAAAAACCATATAAAATGATTAGTATTTACTATACTGATTATAATCAAACAACATAAGTTCACAATAAAACAAATCGACTTAAGAATGATTAACTTGAAACTTAGATGCAAACGATCCAAGTGCTCATATCAATACACCAAAACTTTCTTATAGCTAGAAATTTGATACTTATCAAAGATGCCCGCGGCCAACCACTAGTTGATGGAATGAGTACAATTATCGCTTGATAGAGGCTTAAATGAAGACACTTAAACACATCATCACTGAGCATAAGGAAGTTCTTGATGGTATATATGAGTACAATCTAAAGGCGCCAAAAACAACATATCTAGGATAGAGATCTAGGTCAAAAATGAAAATAAAGTGTTAGTAGGCAATCCGCTCGGTTGATCCAAAAAAATCTAACACATCCAATTTCGCTATATTTCTTGATCAGCCATATCTAGAAAGTTGACCATAAGAAGTTCATAATTACATTAAAAAAATTATCAAAAAAAAGAGAGTAAAAAGTCATCTTTTGGTGTTTAAAATATTGGGAACCGGGATGATATATCATGGTTTTTATGAGTTTGACTATGATATAAGTTCTATTTAGAGTTTTTATATTACGTTTCAAGTATTTTTCACAGACTTTGCAGGTTTAAGTATGTTTTGGATGACTCTGAAAATTCTGTAGCAATTTGGAGTTTGAAGAGAATCGAAGTTGAAAAGCTAACGTCGGAGTCGATCTTTAGGTTGGTGTCGATCGACACCCTTGTGACCAAGCCAACTAGCGTCTTTAACAAAGTTTCAAAAATTGCACTTTGATCCAAAAATCTTCAGCATTTATAAATAAGTCTCAAACATGTTTGTGTCTATATTAACTATTATTTGAGCCGTTGTTTAGGCGATGCTTTAAATTATCTTAGAGAATTTATGGAGAGACAAGACAGAACTCTTTCTGAGAGAAGATTTTGAACTATGTGTATCTCTTACTTTAATTTATTTATGCAATTTATTCAGATTATGTTTTGTGTCAAAGTAGTTAATATTCTACTCAAAGGTAACAGGTTTAACACCACTTAACATCCCCTTTTTTTGTTCTTCCAATTCAAATTTTAAAAAAGGTTTTCAGGGCTGAGCCTGATTACATTTATAGGTATTATTGGAGTTTTCGTTTGCTTTTTCAATAGTGACAAACTGTGTATAACTACACGATAACCTAAATCTATAAATAAGTGACTTTTTATTTTATTATTTTTGCAAATTTTTATACACACAAGATAACATTTTATTCAAAGATTAGGTTGCATGTCGTTTGTTTTTGCTAAAAAATGGGTACAACACTTAGTTTAATCCTCAAAAACGACAAAAGGTTCACCAAATTGGTGCTATTTAATTAGGTAAAAACAAAAGGTTTAATAAAAACAATTTCGCTTACGTGCAGGTGGCGTTTACCACTTTAAATTATGTATAGACGGCACAAGAACCAGATCAGATGTATATTGTGAACCTTATATATATATTTTGCTTATATATTCTATTTATTCTAGAAAAAATAATTACTAATACATGGAGTATTAGTCATCACATGACTAATCAAATTAAACTAACTAAGCGAAATATATGTTATGCATGATATCATTCCTTAATTTAATAATGTTATACAATTAACATCACGAATTTAGTTTTGTTCATCCAAAATTAATGTGGATATTAAAAACTGTTTAATACTTTGTTTCATCAATTAAAATATGACGATCGTAATTTAAGTAAATGATATTTTAACCCACATTTTAAAAGCGTAAGAATATTTTTAACAAAATCTATTTTAGAAAATCAATATGTTTTAACATTTTTTGATAAGTAGTGTTTTAATATTTTTATTTTAGTGTATTTGAAAATATAAAATAATATTATTTTATTATATTGAATATGAAAGTTATATAAGATACTATGTAATTTGTTTTTAATTATTTTAATCCATTTTCTTATGAAATTTTAATAAAACTACTGTAATTCGTTTGATTAATTGTGTGATATATACTTATTTGATACATTTTTAAATGGGTGCAATTTTGTTTATGAAAATACAAATAAAATAATTCATTATTTAAATAATTTTATATCAAACAAATAAAATTAAATTGATCAAATAAGTTTTATAATAAAAATTGATCAAATAAGTATATTTCACACAACTAATCAAACGAGTTACAGAAATTTTATTAAGAGTTAATAAGAAAACAGATTGAAATAATTAAAAACCAAAATAAAATAATATCTTATATAACTTTTATATTTAGTTAAATTATCGTCAAGTATATCATATTTTAATTGATAAAAACGAGAGATTTAAATGGTTTCTGGCATTTACATCAATTTTGGATGAATGAAAATAAACTCATAATGTTAACTACATAACATTATTAAGATGAGGGATGTTACCATACATAATACATACTTCGTATTGCTAGGTATACATTATTTTAGTTTACAGTGATGGGCAATACTTCGTATAGTCAACTATCTTTTCTTGTTTTTATTTCAAAATAGATTCCCTGAGAAGGGAGTGGCTACCTACTAGAGCTTCGACCAAGCACTCCCGATTCTTCTTAATTATTTATTTATTAAAAGCATAGCTAATAATATACATTATTATATTAATAGACATTTCTACTAAATTAACATTAGTCATTTTATGATCTGATAATTTATAAGTATCATACATATTTTTTTCCACATTGAATGTAATTAATTTATATGACAAAATATTAAGTTTCTGAAACCTATATCTAATATTTGATTATATTATATTAAAGGAGAAATTGTATATTGAGTACCTTCTAAAATGGTGTGTGATGTTTTCAGATTGCAAAACTGCTCAAAATTTCTAGATACAAAAAAAAAATTAGGATAAATAAAATTTAAATTTATATAATATATAAATAAATAATTATCAATTTGTCGACTAATTAAAATTATAAATTAAAATATTGATAATTGTAGATTATTTATGGTGGTAACAAATTATATAGCAAATTTATTATATTTTTTAATTTTTACAAGATTTCATAACGTTTTTTTACCAAATACAATTGGATGATCTTAACACAATAATCTAAGAAACTCCAATCGTATATCATAGATTGCAAAAATACGAAAACTAGAGATGTGTTTTTAAAATATATATACGTCTTAGAAGGAATTCTCTATACATTATTTAATAAATGATTTGTATACGTATCATCACCACATTCAATCTTAGGCTACGCACATTGAAGCTGTTGAATGATTTTTTTCAACAGTTGGAAAAACAAGAGGCAAAATAGTGGGGCTGTCGAATGCTTATTTGGATTCAACCGGTTGAAAGAATTCAAATGTTGAATAAACACCAAGTGGGACCCATTTTTAATATGAGTCTCTCTCTTATTATTAGATTATGTATTTTTTATTCTTATCTCAATAATTCAACAACAATTATTTACAACAAAATTTATATATCAAAATTCGTAATTTTTCTACTTTATAAATAAAGATTTGGTTCATTTGATTTGGATACAAAAAAAAACTTCAATTTCTACTATAGTGGATCCTAACAATAATCCGTCTAATAACCAAAATGGATCCTAACAATAATCCGTCTAATATCCAAAATTCTACAAATTACCTTTTTAACTATCCAAATACCAACAACTATCAATTTCAAAATTACTCTTTATGTAAAACTTTTTTCAATTATATAATTTAAAAAGTCTATTTAATGATCTCATATTTTTTTTATTTTTGTTTTTTGTAAAAATGTAACTAAAATAATTTATTTTATTTTATATTATTTTAATTAAACTAATTGAAAACTCTTAACAATAAAAAATAGATAGAGCGTTAAATTTTATTAAACAAAACTATTGTATAGTATAAAAATGAATGGGTGTTGAATTGCTAGGTGGAAGAGAGAGATGATGATGTGGAGTGTAAAAAGTAGAAATTAGAGTGTTGAATTTTTAAGACAAATGATCATAATCTTAGAAAAAATGATGATGTGGCTATTGAAAAATGATGACATGACATACACATTAAAAAATGTAAAGAATGATTTGTAACAAAACTATTATATTTATCAACCAGTTAAATTCTGTTGATAAAAATATAATATTTATTTTAACAAAACTATTTAAATAAATTAACTCATATATAACTATTAGATTAATATGTTATTAAATTTAAAAATAATAAAATAAATATAATTACAAATATATTTTTACATCAAGTTAATAATTATACTTTGTATATATATATATATTATCAAAATTAGTTATAAATGTGCATATACAAATACAAAATTAAAGCAACACTAATCAAATAATGTTTTGAGAAATTGCTTGAAATAAGCTAAGTCGGATACCACTTTTCAAAATACACCGGATAAAAAACACTAACATTTGAGTTTAAGGTTTAGTAGTTATTGTTTAGGGTTTAGTATTTGGGATGAGGTTGAGTTTTTAAAGTTCTATAACTAACTATTAAAAATTTATAAATGATTTGAAAATGTTATTTTTTCTTTTTCATAATAAACTTAAGAAATTTATGAAATGGTTATCATATAAAACTAAATTGAAAAGTGATATCAAATTTGAAGTAAATTAGAATTTCCAATAAAATTTTTGATAGTTTAATGAATAAATTTCTTTTAAATTTATTGGTTCATTATTTAATTAACAAATTTATTTTACCAATTTAATTTACCCCCTTTCCACCTAGATAGAAGCCCACCATAAATCTTCAAAAAACCTACACAAAACGAAGCCTCGTCGATCGAAACCAAATACTCAAACATCCGGACACAAATTGAAATGATAAGAGATCAAAGCAATCACCAAAACAGGAAAGAAAATTTGCAAAAGAAACTGTCAAACACCATATAGATTGAGAAGCACGGTGCCCGTCAAACCACTAATACCATAAAATCCGACAACATGACACAAGTGGAAAGATCCAAAAGTTCCACCAAGAAAGACATCTACTGATCTTGCAACAAGCCAGCAAAACCGCACAGGAACAAGCTGGAGCCAAGACACTGAGGAGGAGAGCAATGCTCGACCATCCTTTCCGGAATAGAGAAGTACAAATCTGACCCAAATCTGTTTCATTTAGCAAGCGGAGACTGAAATCAAAGGTACCTTAGACTCCCCTACCCAACCTCGCTTTGCTAGTGCTCCAGAGAGGCCACAGACGTCTGTAGCTTCGACTAGATTCACCAAAAACTCAGGCGAAAAATCAGTAACACCAAACAAAAAAAAAAGAGAAAGTGAAGAGGATGAGGCTAATGGAAGAGGCTAAGAGGATCAAAAGAGATGGCTAGGGGTGGTGACCGGAGCTAGAAGGCTATTGACCCCGTAACAATGAGTACGCGGTTAAACTCTTTCTCTCTGTTTTTATAAATTTTCATATTCTTTTTTTTTTGAAATATGATTTTTTTTGTCGATAATAGATACTATAACATTCTTGATTCACAACTTGATCTAGAAAAAAAATGGTAGAATCAATAATTTAAAAAAAATGAATGTTAAATTTAATTCAAAAACCCTATTTACATAGTGTGTAACCAATTAAAAGAAAATTGATCCTACTCTTTTATAACTCATCCACTAACTAAAGCATCTTCGTTGAAAGAGTCTCTCCACAAAATACCTCATATATATATAATAATATATTTTATTTTTGTTATTAAAGTTTAATTTAAAATATATGTAACCAGTAAAATAAAGACAACTAATCAATGAGTTTTTCACGTTTTTATTGTTGGTCTCTATGCAAAGAGACGTCTCCCAACATTTATGTGTCTCTTTTCTCTTTTTTCATTTTTTAATTACTACAATTTTAAGAGCTTTGTCTTTTTTTTGGTGAGCAAAAAGAGTTTTGTTAAGCAAAAGTTCCTTAGTGGTCTTGTAGCAAAGCAGAAGGCCATACTTCCTTCAATTCAAAATTTTTCTCTTTTCTTTTTCTGAATAATGCTAAACTTGTTCCTCATGTTTTTTATCAATCAGCTTGATCAGTCATGTTGCTGGTGAAGGCAATTGGTCATGCCTTCTTTGGTTTCTTTCTCTCTAAATACTGTGGATTGTTGCCTGAAATATATATCTTAAAGTGAAGAGCATCAATTTATTCTTCGAAAGAGTCTGTGATGTGGGAGGCCAAGAAGGATTTGCGAACTCGCTATATACTTGTGCCTTAGTACTCCTTTTGTCAATGTCTCCCACACTTGTGCAGACTATTGACACTCAAAAAGACATGCCCTGTTGTTTCCAAAGGTGCTTGGCAAAGAGCACATGTAGCATCAACATTCACGTTCCTTTACGGTCTCCTGTTGAAAATATATCGTGTATAGCAATCTATAAAAGAAAAGAGTACTTTGGTATTGCATATTGCAACCACACAGCTTGGTACCAATTGCAAACCTGGTGCTTTTCCCGGATTACATTCAATTTTCACAAGAGGAAAAAGCTTTTTGTACTTATCTTGTCCATGCTTCCACAAAGATATATTTTCCTCCTACACAATGTTAGTTATGCACTTTTCAGTCTCTATTTCAAGCCTGTTCAAAAGTGGGACTCTGTAATACCATCAATAATTAATAGAACTGCAATTTTGAAGTTTGAAAACAAATATGATTTCGTTTGCTAGTTCGTAATCCTGGACAAAGAGTTCCATCTCAGAATACTTTCTTCTTTGGTTTGAGAGCTTGTTCGCAGTTCAATAACAGGGCCAGCTTACTAAGGGGGACAAGCGCGCGGTGCGGTCGCCCGTGGCCTAAGCTCAAGCTCGTGTCCCCCGTATATTAATAATTAAGAAGCCCATTTTTTTATAAATTTATATTTTATATATAAAAATTATAAATATAATAAATAAAATAGAAAATGGTCCAAAATTATTTGATATGTATATAGTTTTGTTTTCATTAAAAAATATTACTAAATAATTTTAAAAATATTTTAAACATTACATGCATATAAATTTTAGAGATTAAAAAAAGAACTTGCCCTAAGGCTCATAACAGTGTTGAATCGGCCCTGCTCAATAATGAAAACAAGTGATTATGAATCAATCTCTTAACCGAAGATAAGCTTCGGCGTTTCCTAACTCTACGGAAAAGACCATGTGGATATGTTCATCAGTTTGTTTTGTGGTTCATTAACTAGGTTCTCTCTTATTTTTAAAATTATTGTATTGTCCTCTTTGTTAAGATTTATACATTTTTATTAGGGGCTTATTGCGTTTCACGCGGAATATTTGCTTAGTATTGTTATGTATAATTTTGTGGATGATGTAATTATGTGGTTGTCTTTATTTGTTAAGAGCATTGTTTGATATTTTTATTGTGTTATGTAGTAGTAGGTGATATCTATCTATATCTTATATAATAAATTAGAGTTCAGTCTCTCCACAATCATCCACCTCAGCATATAGAATGGGGGAATTAGTGACACGTGGCTTCTCCTAAATTTATAACTTGCTTTTTCACAAAAGCCTTATGAACCAAACGACCAATCGCTGAATTTGTCGATTGGCATTTTTTCTTAATGTTGAAACGTAATGTCTATTTACTTTATTTTCCAAGTGTTTAATCAGACAATTGAAGAAACAAAGCTCGGCTCCTAGCTCGAAATTGATAATCCTCACCATTAATCATCAAATCAATCAGATCTAGGCTATGGTGAGTTTATGGTTCAAATCAGTTCTAGGCTACGGCAGGTTTAAGGTTTAATCAGGTTGGAAGAAGATC
Source organism: Brassica napus (assembly GCF_020379485.1). Taxonomy (NCBI): domain Eukaryota; kingdom Viridiplantae; phylum Streptophyta; class Magnoliopsida; order Brassicales; family Brassicaceae; genus Brassica; species Brassica napus. Next base: position 356,566 of record NW_026015992.1, on the reverse strand, counting down.
TAGGAAGTGGTATGGTGGGTGCTCTCTGTGATTGTTTTTTTTGTTTCTCTGAGATATATCAGTTTGATTTATGGTTTTGTTTGTTTCTTTTGAGTAATATCAGTACTCTTACATTATCTTATGTTTAAGGCGTTTTTAATTAAAAAAACACTTTTTTAATATTTTTCAGGCTTGATTCTTCTTTCATCAGCTTATATCTGGAGTTAGTTATTGTCATGCGATGGTATGTAAATAAAATGTTCTTTCAGCTCAAGGACACATGTTTTATTTATCTTGATGTTTGATGATTGTATGTGTTTGCTTACACATATTAATTGCCAGACATCTACTCTTCATTCATGGGACTAGATACTCAGTTAGATTTAACCACTTGGAAGTAGTTGAAGTTCCAGCATGAGGTCTGGCAAACCTTATTCAGTAACGAGCTTCTTGCTACGCCAGTATCCATATATTTTTAAGTTAGTACAACTTTGTATTGCATAGCTTTACTCTGTTATCCTGAGATTTTTGTTGTTATCTAAAGGAGTAAACTTCACGGATATGTTTGGATGTCCATTCTACATTTTTCCTGAAGTTCTGACCAAGCATTACGATCCAGAAGCAGATATTTCGAGCGCAGGCGTGATGGTTTATGTTTTACTCTGGCTCAGCTCCGTTTTGGGAGGTAACTTTCACAAACTTTTATACGTCTTTGGATGTTTCTCATGTGTGTTACTAATCTAAACATAAACAGAAGAAGAAAGCTTTCAATGTCAGGTTTGATTTGAGTCTGCTGGTGCATCAAGGTTTGTGATTAGGCAGTTTAAAGGGGTAGAGATATTATGTCAAGACTGTAGCTAAAACTTTGACAGGAAAAGAACAGCTTTGGCGAAGATGGCTAAAATCTGAAAGGCTATGACCTTATGATTGATACTTATATGGACTGTCATAACCCAGACATGTAGATGAGACTGAGATACCTAAGGAAGAGTCTGAGGAGCAAGAGTATTTTGAGCTCAGTATCTGTGATGAGGAGTGTGGGAAAGATATTTTCTATATACATGTTAATGACAATATATTTCATTGGCTGTTTCTGATTTGAAATTCTTATTTTCCTGAGAATTGATTTTTGTTTATTTGATGTATGCAGCAAAACAACAGTACAAAATGGCAAATTTAAACCCGAGGATACTCAAAAGATAGCTTCATATGAAACATATTTGGTGAGAAGTAGCACAATTGCTCGGAGTTGGGAAGCTAGAACTCGGGTGTAACAAAAGAATTCACGCATATTGTTTTATTTGTTGAACCAGGGAAGCTTGACGATCATCTACCATCGTGCCTTCTTCAAATGGAATTACAAAACAGAGACGGAAATTCTCAGGTATTGATTGCTTCGACCTCCTCCTTCAAATATTTAAGCTTATCTGATGATTTTTTTTATTTGCTTTGTTCCTATCTGTCAGAGACCCGTGGACATCATCATGAGGTGGTAAAGATGAGAGATCGGCCGGAGAAGAAAGAGCGAGATTCAAAATTGTCACGTCAGACATTGAGGAAGATAGAGTCGGTAACTTTGGCTGAGCTTAATTCCTTTGTTTTGAACGCCTCCCCACTGGTAAACACAAGATAACCTTTGCCTCTCTTAATTTACATTGTTGTAGAACGTTAAGTTCCTATGCACTGGGGTAGTAAGTGGCATTGATACCATCTACTGATGGTGCTACATTTCGTGCACTAAGATTTTTCGCATACTGTAACGAGGCTTCTCCTCCTTCACTTGCGTTTCATGTAATAAAGAGAATTCAATTGGGGTTGTGAGGTAATGTTTTATCAGCACAAAATTCTTCCTCCTTCCAGCTTTGTTGATAGTAAACTTTTATAGACATTATATGTCACATTCTGAAATTGTTAATGTGACAGTCTCCGATGCATCTGACTCAACTGAGTTTGTAGCTTTTGATACTGTAATAAGTTAGTTGACAAATACCAGGGTTGGAGAGGTCTCCCAACAAATGGTAACACTTACCAACTTACGCACATTTCTCTGTCCGTATTTTACGTAAACTGCATATTCAAGTAACTGAAATATTATCCCTCACCAGAACGCAGGGCTCCAAGACCCCCGGAGTTCGGCCCTTCTATAATGCATCAAAAAAAAATTTCGGCCGCACCTTCACCTTCCAGTTGAAGGTTTCTCGATTCAACTTCTCATCCAAACAGCAGAGCTCATATACAATTGTCACTAGCGCCCAGCCCAACCAAATTTTGAGAATCAAGTCAGTACATTAACTTCATTTTGCTATGTCGGGAAACTACGAAAGTTTTTGATCATTGTTTAACATTGTTAATGACAATGATCAAAAACTAAGGTAGCAATGACAACCCGGTGATTACATGTCTGGTGGTGGAGCTGTGAAAAGAAGTTATCCATGTGAGAACATGAGGGACTCAGACATTAGAAGAAGCACTGCTGATGGGAATGGTGATGGGCAAACAACTGTTCTAAGTGAACCAAATGAGTCACCTGTAGCTGACAAGAATACATGAGAGGATGCAGCAGTTCTGGAGGAAGGGCGCTCCACAAAGAAGAAGAGAAACAATGATATTATTAACAAGTTTGATGACTGATTGACTACGAAGATGCGTTCACATGAACATTGCATTGAAGACTTAAAAAAAAAATCACTTTGTATAAACTAAGACATTTTCCTTAAACCATGTCATTGTTTTAATAAGTTAAGTTTCTCCAGCTAATCTATGTCCAGAAATATTTTTTTAATACAATGAATCGGCTACATCATATAAATCCACAGTTTAAATAAAAATGTATACGTTGACAAAAAAAATTGTATAGAATAAAAGGTAAAACAAACATATAAAAGGAAAAATAATATATGCTAACACAATCGACCACAATTTTTTTAATATAATTCTTATTATCTTTGTAAATTTAGAAAAACATTTCAAAAAATTAAAACAAATTTGTTTTCATGAAAAACAATAATGGTCGAACAAGTATATAAATGAAAAAATAAAATAGATAGTATTTTTTGAAAAAATAACAAATAGTAAAATTTAATACTATTTTAAATTAAAATAAATGAAAATTTCATAAATTTATTAAACTTCAAATAATATTTATATTATTTGCTTTTTTATTCACCCCCCCCCATAGGTACTATATGTTACTTAAATAAAATAAAATTTCAAATGACGTTTCGTCTATATGCTGTCCACATGGTATTAAACAGTATAAGTATGTTTTCTAAATAAAAAAATCAACTCTACTTTATGTTTAAATTTCAACTAAATTAACTTTGTTACGACAATAGTTTTTATTCTACTTTTATTAAATCAATTAGTCACAACCACTTATGTTATTTCACTTTGAACTAATCAACTTCAAAATAAATTAACACCATATAGTCGCTAACCACTATCAAATTGATCAGAAAAAAATATCATTCTCTTGCAACATATTTTTATTTTCATATTTTGAACATATTTTATTTACTAAGACCATAAAATAAACTGTAAATTCATGTAAAAATAAAATATACGAATCCGGCGCGTAGCGCCGGAATACCACTAGTATACTAATAAAGTTGAGGATACTCTCTCTTTCTTCTGCCACCTTAGAACACCCTATTCCAAATGACAACACGTGGCAGGACTTGAAAAACTTTTGATTTTTGTTTTCCTGGCGTGTTGTAATAGATCTGGACTATGGACCGTTATATGATTAAGTAGGTGGACTTTCACAACTTCACAACTCATTAATTGATTTGTACCTTTCTATGATAGTCTTCGTCTTCTCCAATCATGTAATCTCCATGCTCTTGTCCTTTCTTGCTTTTTTCTTTTGTGAAATTATTAGTATTTGTTGTAGATCAGATTTATGAATTTCCAGTTGTGAGGTTGTTTCTCACGGCGTTGTAGACTGTTACGGTTAATATTGACTGCTCCTCTTCTTCCATAAATTTTGGCTGATGTTGGGTTGGGTCAGAGTTAGTCATTTTTGATTTTTTTTCCTCGTCGTTGACTTGCTATTGATAGTCCCTACTTGTCTTCGTTTTCAAGATCTGGTTTTTGGTGATGTGACTTCTAAGCTCTCTTTCATAGCTTGGAGACGACTCCACGGTTTTCTGGTTTCGTTTTTTCTCCCCTTCCCTTTTTGTTCTTTCATCTCGTTACAACTTTCATCGCTGTTCGCGTCTCTGGTGGCGCTTCCTTTCGTCATATTTACCCCTCCAGGTTTGGATAGTGTTTTCCTTTTGCTCGAAGGTTGTTTCTGGTCTTAGCTTAGGCTTTGATTTCTCGGTGGTTGGGTTCTATTATCCCACCCTCAGTTGTTTCTCTTCTTTCATTGCTTCCCTTGGTATAGGTATGCGGAGTAAGTTTCTTAGAGCTTTGGTCCCTTCTATCTAGAGCTTTGTGGTTCTTCACTGGCATAGGTGTCTTGTATGTATTAGTTTAGTTTGTAAGGTGCTTCTTACCTTTTAGATGGTGACATTTATTGAGTTAATGTTACTTAAACATTTTGTTTTTATCTTTGATTGTAGAGGTTTTAGGTTTTGATTATGTATTGGTGGTCTAGTTTCTTCTTAATTTGGTTATTTTATAATTTTTAATAGCAAAATAAATATATAATTTGTATATAAAATTATAGAAATTAGTAAAAAAATAATAACATAGTGAAAGTTTAAGTTATTTTAGTTGTGAATAAATTAAATATTAAAATATATTTATATTATTGTACTTAATTGTTTTATTCATTTTTAATTTTAGTGACCAATAAAATAGATTATAAACTTCAATATGCTGATGTTTAATGCGAGAAGGATTAGATAATTAAAATTCTGAGATCAATCCTATCTATCAAATTATATCACGTTTAGTTCAGTGGTTGATATTAACATAAAAATAGGCATTTACAAAAATAAATGCTTTTTTAACTACTTTTCTCGCTTTGATACTCATTTTATTGGTTTTCCAAAACTCATATAATTGTACCTTTTATTTTAGAGATAGAGAAAAATGGGAGTCATTTGTATGTAGACCAATTTGGTCCAGCACATGTGATGCTTCATATTTTTGATTATTTTAGTGCTATGATTTATATCTAATAGACATTTGTATGTAGACCAATCCAAAAATAGCATAAATAGAAAGTGCTAGACTAAATTAGAGTTTCTATAAGATGAAGGATCTAAAATATATAAAAAAAATACATGGAACACATATCAATAAATTTCTTCCACATGTGGAAAAAGTCTACTTTATATATATATATATATATACATAAATAGATTGGGCATTATTTTTGTAAACTTCTTCGTTTTAGGCGTTTTATTTATGTAATTTATTACGGATTAGACAAATAATTCCACTTCTAAAAGACTAACCACGAAAACCAGTGAAAAGTATTAGAAAAAGAAAAATACTAATTAAACAAATAATTCCACTTCTAATAGACTAACAGTGAAAAGTCTTTTAATATTTTTGTTAAACAAATGCAAAAGTAAATCATGTGGTTTATCACCTTAATACAAACCAACGAACGACTGTAATCTCAGATCAAACAAAACGACGGCGCTTCACCCTCTTTCAATGGCGAATCCCAAATCTCACCTCTTCGCTCTTCTTCTACTCCACTTCTCAACCGTCTCCTTGGCCCAGACGCTCTTCGTCTTCGGCGATGGTCTTTACGACGCCGGCAACAAACAGTTCGTCTCCTCGAATCGCGTCGACGCTAGCTTTCCTCCGTATGGAATCACTCTAGGAGAGGCTACGGGACGGTGGTCCGATGGTCGCATCGTTCCCGACTATCTCGGTAATGTTGAGATCGATGGCTATAGGGTTTCATACTCGTTAGGGATTTGATTTAGTCTGATCTTCTCGCTTGTTGTAAGCAGCTAGTTTCATGGGTATTTCTCAAATCCCTCCGATTCTCCGTGCCACGGCGGATTTCTCTCACGGAGCTAACTTCGCCATCGCCGACGCCACCGTTCTCGGGGCCCCTCCGGAGTCGGTTAGCTTTTTCGACTGATCGTTAAATCTCACTCTAGAATTCAAATTTTTATATAAGAAGAGTTTTTTTGTTCGTTAATACATATGAATTTTGATTTGTTTTTTTCTTTCGGTTTTGGTTTGGTTTGGTTTGATTGAATAACAAAACTAGGAACATGGTAATATACTAACAAAATCTGATTTAGTTCAGTTCAAGTGTTATGGATAATTTCGAATCATTTAAATAAAACTATAGGGTAATTTGAACTTTTAGAGAAATTATTGGAAACAAAATCAAAATCTGATTTAGTTCAGTTCAAGTGTTATGGATAATTTCGAATCATTCAAATAAAACTATATGGTAATTTGAACTTTTAGAGAAATTATCGGATGATTCTTTCTTCGAATAAAAAAGTCAAGTAGTTTGGATAATTTTAAATATTTTAGATAAAAACATTCTAATAACATGATTTTTCAAAAAAAGAGAGGCAAAAAAAAAAAACAGAGAGAAAAAAGAGCAAACCAAAGACCACCGTGTTCTCTCCGGCGCGTACGCGTCACTGCGACGTTGCCGGAGCTCCTTTCCTTCCTTTTCCTCCGTTTTTCTTCTTTGCTTCCTCTCCTACCTCCCTTTCTCTCTCCGATATACTGTTTGCTCTGGAAGAAGAGACATGCTGGCAATGGAGTAGCGACCAGATCCAGTTTTCGTCTTGGCTTTCTGGTGTCGACGTGAGGTTGGAGTGGAGGAGATGGATTGGAGGTCGGCTTTTAGAACTGAGGATTTTGTCAGATTCAAATTTTCCACTTCCAGAGTTTCGACATAGCCTTCACGACGAGGGCGCGTGGTATAGGTGAGACGTCTCCTGGAGCCTGGATCTACCGTACTCTGCGATGGTGAGATGGCAGAAGGAGTGGTGTAACGGGCGATAGAAAGAAGTTTTGGTCCTTCGGTGTTCGAAGACAAGCTCAGCAAGGAGGCTCGAAGAAGTCGTGGTCAACCGAAGAAGAGGCCTTTGCGCTATGGTCTCTGCACTTCTTGAAGTCGCTATCAGTTTAGGTCTTGTTCCATCGCAGTAGTCAAGGTTCAGTTTTCATTCCCGACTAGTCTGTTCGGTTTCGGGCTTAGGAGCGAGATGCAAGTTCTTTCGGCTAGAGGCCACTTATGATGACCCTGTCTATCCTCTGAGTGTTTCCTTTGCTAAGGTCTGGACTTTTATTCTTAACGTTTGTGATGACCCTGATATGGAGGTGATGTTCTATCGGTTGTGGAACCGGATTATATCAGAGGGTTGTGAGTCCCGTGTTTAGTTTTTGGGTTTGGTGTGTGACAATTTCAGTTGCAGAATTCTCTTTCAGTTGGTGGTGCAGTGATTTATGGTTGATGTGGTCTGTTTTTGAATGCGTTTGTTATGGGAATCAATTGACGAGGCTTGTTTGTGTGGAGGTGTCTGGGAGACTTCTATCTAGGTGTAAAGTGGACGTCAGAGGAGTGCGTTCAAACCGTATCCGAAAGTTGCTTGCTTGTCGGGTTGTGAAGTCTTGGTTCTTGATTACTAATGGAGGATGGTATCGTTTGGCAGGCCATAGGCGGCAACGATAGATCCGGGTTGAGAAGATTGAGGGTCTTTGGGTTTTGAAGCGGATGGAATCGTTGGTTGGCCGAGAGCAGCTTCGATTTGTCCAGATTTCTGCGGTTGCTATATTGGAAGGTCATGTGCACTGAAATGTCAGTTTGTCTATAGATTTTCATGTTTGTAATGTTTTAGTTATGGGTGATTGGTTTTTACCCGTATTTGTTATGTGTCTGTAAATCGTCCTGCTGTGGGCTCAAGTCGCCCCGTTGTGGGCTCAAGTCGCCCCGTTGTGGGCTCAAGTCGTCCTGTTGTGGGCTCAAGTCGCCTTTCTTTTGGGCTTTAGTTCCGGAGATTTCATGATTTCTGCCAGCCTTTGTAAGAGTGTTTAACTATGAATGAATGAATCCCTTCAGACGGAAAAAAAAACATGATTTTTCAAATAGCTTTCCATATTAGCAAAAAAATATTTTTTTGGCAGCCAATATTAGGTAAATATAATCATTATATATGTATTTATATTTAAGAAATTTGTTTATCTTATATATTAAAACAAAAGTCACAATCTTGATTCATGTATGATTTTTTTCAAAAATGGATCTAATGGACTTATTCCTACAAAGTAATGTTACATTTAAATTTTGGGTTTACAAGAAATTTTTGTTGGGCTATCAATAATTGAATTTAAACAATAGATGACCCATTTGATTTATAAATATAATTTAATGTTGTAATATTATACCTTCATATGTTAGTTATTTAAATATTTGTCGATGTTAACTTTTAAAATTATAAAAAAAAATTAAATAGAAAAAAATCATATTATTTAACAATGATTGATCTTTACTACCTTAAACCAATGAAAAAAAATTTAAAACTATATAGCTTATTTTAAAAATTAAACAAAAACTAAATTTTTAGTTATTTACGTGATCATATAAATCTATTAAGCGAAAATTTTAATTTTTTAAAAACTTTCTAAATTTGTGAAATGTTGCAATTTCTTTAAATATGACAATAAAATAATATTTTACTAATCTTTATATATATAGTTACGATTTTAATAATAAAATAATAATCTAAATATATATATAAGAAGATATAAATACATGTGAAAGTTTGAAACAATCTATTCAATGAAAAAATATACTGTAAACTTATTATATTTTAAAAATTGATAGACACATCTTATATATTAAAACAAAAGTCAAAACTTTGATTCATGTGAGATTTTTTTTAAAAATGAACCCAATGAACTTATTTCTAAAAAGTCATGTTACATTTAATTTCTAATTTTATTATTTAAATTTTTGGTTTACCAAAAATTTTTATTGGGCTATCAATAATTGGATTTAAACAATAGATGATCCATTGGATTTATAGATAGTATAAATTAAATAGATATAATTTAATGTTGTAATACTATACCTCCATATGCTAATTATTTAAATATTCGTCGATGTTAAATGTTAAAATTATGAAGATTTTTTTTAAATAACAAAAATCATATTATCTAACAATGGTTAATCTTTACTACTTTAAACCAATGAAAACAAATTTTAAACTATATAGTTTATTTTAAAAATTAAACAAAAACTAAAATGTTTAATTATTTACTCGATAATATAAATCTGTGAAACGAAAAGTTTAATTTTTAAAAAACTTTTTAAATTTGTGAAATATTACAATATTTTTGAATATGATAATAAGACAATATTTTACTAATATTTATATATATAGTTACGATTTTAATAATAAAATAATAATCCAAAAAATATATATATATATATATATATATATAAGAAGATACAAATACATGTGAAAGTTTGAAATAATCTATTCAATGAAAAAAATACTGTAAACTTATTAAGTTTTAAAAATTGATAGACATATATATATTATAATATATATCAATTGAAAATTGAAAACAAAATGTTTATATAAAAATAAATGAAAACAAAAATCTGCGCGGTTGCGCGGATCGAGATCTAGTATATATTATAACATATACCAATTTAAAATTAAAAACAAAATGTTTATATAAAAATAAATGAAAACAAAAATCCGCGCGGTTGCACGGATCGAGATCTAATTTTAAAATTAAATATAATTAACTTCTTTGAAGCATATGAATTGTGTTTTAGATATTGGGATTTTCTTTTGGTTCTGGTTTAATTTCGGTTTTCAGATATAGAAGTATGGATATTTATGAATCTCGGTTTTGGTCTGGTTTTTGGTTCCGTTTGGTTTTTCGGTTTATGGTAAAAATACCCGGGCATAATTAGGATGGTAGAAGTTAGGTCAACGTATGAGGGAGTTTAGATTAAATATATTTTGAAATGATTATTCTGGCCAACAGATGACACTGTCACAACAAGTGATCAAGTTCTCTGAAAACAAGAACAAATGGACAGCCAAAGCACGTTCCGAAGCTATCTACTTGTTCTACATTGCCTCTGATGATTACTTGAACTATGCCAAGAACAATCCGAATCCCTCTGATGATCAGAAACAAGCTTTTGTGGGTCGAGTCATCGCTGCTATAGAAGCAGAACTGAAGGTATAAACACACAATCTTTGATTGGTTCCCTATATGTTTTTCTGTTTGTTCTCTCATCTACCTGACTTTTTCAGGTGCTTTACGGGTCTGGAGGTAGGAAGTTCGCGTTCCAGAACTTGGCACCGTTGGGTTGCTTACCGTCAGTGAAACAAGCAAATGGAAATGTTCAGGAGTGCGCGAGGTTACCTTCTGAAATGGCTGAGTTGCATAACAAGAAGCTGTTGCAGCTCTTGGTTGAACTCTCACGACAACTCAGTGGTTTCCAGTACTCGTTTTACGACTTCTTCAGCTCCATCCAAAACAGAGTTATCAAGTCTAAGACTTACAGTAAGTCTTTTACTGTCACCATCATCATCAGCATAACTCATAAGCTTATTGATATTTGAAAAAGTTGTGACATTTATCATTTCTGATGCAGCGTTTGAGACAGGAATGGCTGCTTGTTGTGGAACTGGCTCTGTCAATGGAACCAGTTGCTCCACTAGCAATGTATGCGCTAAGCCTGAAGATTATCTCTTCTTCGACGGTAAGCATTTGACACAAGAAGGGAACCTTCAGGTTGGTCATTTGATATGGGGATCAGATCCGGAAGTGGTTGGACCAAACAATCTCAGAGAGCTTCTATTCCTTCCTCTGGACATTACAGCCACCTTAGCTAATATACAGGAAGCTATGGCCGCTACAATGCCGAGGCAGATCAAAATAGAAAGTCTTTATGATATCAAGAAGATGGAATCGGAGATGGAGAATCAATGGCTTTATCAGGTTGATAAAGCTACCTCCTTTCTTATCTAAAGCCAGAGAGTTAAAAAGGAGCTACTGTAATAACGAACAAGACAAGAAAACTGAGACATCTTTGTGGTTTTATAATAAAACAATCAGCCTTGAGTTTTAAGATTATCCCAAGCAGTTTTAAATCTGTTGTGACATTCAACTGTTATGTTTTGTTGACAGATTATAAGTACTTAACTATATATTTTCTATATTTCTAAAAGATGTATGTTTTTGTATTTTTACACAAATAAATTTTGATAATAAATATATATTTAATGTTTCTTTCAAACATTTAACTTTCTTAAACATAGGATCATTCATGGTCTGGATGAATAGAAAAATGTTGTAGATAACTAGAGATAAGGGCAACCACAACCGTGTACCGCATAAAAATCCTTTAAAAAAAGTGTTTTCTATTTTTTTAATTATTTTTTTTAGATTTAAAAAAAAAACTAATCAATTGTGGGTCGTCATGTATCAGTGGAGTCCACGAATAGTTAACAGACTCCACCGATGGAATCCTTATGGAAGAAATTTAACAGCTTAAACCTACACAAAAACCTAAAAAGCGTGGACTTTATATGTTTTTATAATAATTTTTTTTTAAGGATTCCAGCTACGTACCGCCGTTGCATGTGCTCTAAGAGCATCTCCAATGTATAACTCTATTTTTTCATCCAAAATAGAGTAAAAGTGAAAATAAAGTAAAATTGCTCTAACCCTATTCCATTTTTCACTTTATAATGGAGTGATGAACAAACAAAAAATAGATTACTCAATTTATGGAGTAAATTTTATTATGAAATGAGATATGAAGTTGGGTTAGAGCATTCCTTACTCTATATTCACGTTTACTCCATTTTAGAAAAAAAAATTGAGTAGGGATGGAGATGCCTTAGCAATCATATCATTTATTGGACACATGTACAATTATGATTCCACCGACGACAGTTTCCAAGCCGCCAACACACACAGTACATTATCTGATTTAATTTCACAAACCTTTTATTGGTACATATATGATATTTATCACACAAACAGAGCTTGAAAGTGAAGGCATTGAAATTACGCGGAATTGACTGCGTAGAAGTAGAGCTCATCGGTTCGGTTGTTTGTCGGAAGTTTTCCTCCATGCATGAGGAGACCTTTCTTTCCATATACGGTGGCAGTTGTGTACGCCGACCAACCTCGTGTACTCGGTTCATCTCCTCCTCCAAACCTCTCCCACACCAGTGTTTCCGTATCCAACGCGTAACCCTCATCGGACAACGTTCCTGGACCCAAATGGGCCCTTGGGTCGGGCCAGGTCTCACCTCCAAATATAAGTATATATTTTCCGACAACTGCATGCGCAAACACGCTCCTCGCAGAAGGTTTCTCTCCTCTAGTCTCCACTTCGGTCCATTTTTGAGTAACGGGATCATAAAACTGCACGTGATCAGACTCGTAGTCATTTTTCCCATTAGGATCAGGAGAAGTGGCAAACCCATAAACCACCCAAATCTTTCCTTGCACCACAAGGAATCCAGCTCCTCCTCTTTTCTCAAACCTAGCTAGCTGCTCTCCCGGATCTGGTAGCTGAATCCATTTCCCTTCAGCTATGTTATACGCCTCGATGGTTCCAAACCGCACGGGAGTTTTATTCGCCCCGCCTTTGCTCACCCCACCGAATACATACACGTGGTTATCATCCCAAGCCATGGAATGGAAAGTACGAGCCTCGGGTCCTCCCACTTCATCCAGCTTCGTCAGGAACTTCCACTCCTTTTTCACCGTGTCGTACGAGTAAAAATCGTCGAACTGTTTATGCTCATCGCGGCCTCCGAATATATAGAGCTTAGTTCCCACGGGCACCATCCGGGTGCCTAAGGCTTTGACGTTAGGGAGGTCTCCGCTGCCCGTTTCGATCGACCAAGTGTGTGTTTTGAAGTCAAACACGTACAGGTCTTTGTCGATGGAAATATTTGGCGTTAACTCGCCGCCGAAAGAGTACAGCTTGTCTCCGACCACGGCTATGCCATGTGAGCTTCTTGGTCCTGGTCCTTCTCCTCCTTTCTGCTCCACCTGTTAATCGATCAATGACCAAGATAACTTAAACCCACGATGATGATTCATGATAACTATTAAACATATATTGATGAGTCGGTAATTATTCAAATACGTGACAGGCTAACACAGTTGGTAGTTGAAGGATAATATTTTATTTTTATTTGAGGATGATAAAAAATCTTAGTACTCATTACTCGATTCAAAGTTCATGAATATCTAGGTCGAAAAGGAGTGGGGTCACGTGAATACGTGATGAGAACACAGAAGGACTATCAGTGTCAATGTGTCATATGCTGATAATCGATGTTTTTCTCGTGTAAAAGTTATGTATTTGATGGAAATTAGATTGAAGGCTTACCTTGATCCACTCGCCTTGCAAAGTCGGAGTCACAGCTTCAATATCCATTTTTGTTTATTTGTTGTTTCTCCTCTTTCTACGATGTTCTATTTATAGGACGAAATCTACGCGTTAAGATATACTCCATATCACTTAAAACTTTAAGTGGTGTTTAAGGGAGGTGAACTGAATTAAGGGTTTTAGGAAATTTTGGAATTTTGTTAAAATCTCCTGTTATTGAATTAATAATTTTAAAAACTCTTTTCAAATCAACTGTTATTTAATATGAGATTTGTGCAAAGTCATTAAAACTCATTTAGAATCACATGTTATTCAATTATTAAGAAAATATAAATATTTATACAATTTATTTTGGTTACATAAAAATAACATTAAATGAACAAAGTTCAACCAATAAAAAAATAGTATTTTGTAATTACAAATTTTAGATGACATTAAATTTTATCTTGAACAGTGAGAATATCAGTTATTGTAAAACAAAATTAAAAATTTTAAACACCACTTAAAGTGATACCGAAAGAATATTTAATTACGTGGTTCTTGTGAAGTGGTGTGACCTTGTGGGTATTTTCGTCAAACAAGAAAATAAGAAGATAATATTTGTCTTAAAAGACCAAGCCTTGAAGAGCAGTTAGACAACATGGATGGTGCTCAAAGAGAATGTCGCAAAGTCATGACGGTAAGCAGGGCCGGCTTTAGGATAGGGGCAAACGGGTGTGGGCCCCTGGCCCCATTTTTTTTTGTAAAAATAATATTGGAAAAAAAGAGTCCAGTTTTTTAAAAAAATTAGGAATATGGGCCCAAATTTTTTAAAATTATCGACAAATACATGTGAAAAAAATATTTAAATTTATTTTGGCTATGGGTCCATGATATCTTTGAGCCGGTCCTGACGGTAAGGAGCATGGAAGCGAGGCATGATAAAAATGATGCATGTGTTTCTTTATTTCCGCCATAAGAACATGGCTATTGTAACTGAATTTTTAGCCGCAAGAAATAACACTCAAAAGTAAAATTATAAACTATAAAATTTCAATAATATATGCAACTGGTATCATAATAACGGTTATATATTACTTGTGTGACTTGTTATTTTCTTAACGCAATGAACCTTTTTTTTTTTGAACTTTTAACGCAATGAACCTTTTCATCGTAAAAAATACAAAATACTGATGTAACACCTATAAGACGAAATTCGTGGAAGATCATGGATTTGGCCACGCACTCACGCAGTTGTACCCTTGTGGTCTTGATGTTATAAACTTATAATCAATTGCGCACATATTAGACAACAAAATTTGGATAGGTCTTCGTTGTCCTTTGTAAATCCAGGTAACATATTTCAACTGAAGAAAGTAGCTATGGTATTTTTTAAATAATGACATGTTTCAAAAATATTTTGAGCACCGTATACTTCAAGCTTGGTGCTACCGTGCTATATTTATTTATTTTATTTTTATATGGTTAATCAAATCGAGTACTTATAGATCAAAACTCATACATCTCTTGTTGTAACAAAAAATCTTTCTCAAACAACGTTTAAATCATGGTTTCTGGAACTTTTCTCCTTTAAATATTAACAGCGACATATAAAACAACTATGTTTTTTATATATTTTCACTTGATATCTGATTTGATCCATATAAATAAAGTACAATTTTAACATACTAAAATTAGTGTAAATAATATTATTTATTTTTAACATAAAAATTATTTACTTATAAGACTCTGATAACTAAAATAATCAATTTAATAAATAAAATATTATAAAAGTTACATAAGATATAGTAGTAAATAATCATTTATGTATATATAAATTTTTAATATGTGTATATATGCATATTATGGATCGAGTCAAATATTTGTTCCTAAAAAATATTATTATTTATGATTTAATTCATTTTATAGATATTATATATGATTTTACTTTGATTTTATAATGTTATATATATATATATATATCTGATTTTTTTATTCGAAAAAGATAACGAATCAATCAAAATTTACGTATAATTTGTCCACTCCTAGAATAAACTATAGATACACAAGAGAAACTAAGTTAATATAGTTTTTTTTTTGTAACAGAACTAAGTTAATATAGTTAAAACTAAAGAATGTATAGGTTTTAATATGGCCTTGTTTGGAAATAGTGATAGAGATAATGATATAGTTCCCTAATTATGTACTAGGCGGCCGAGTGTGTAAAGGAAACTACTTCCCTACATCAAACTTTTTTTAGAATGAACAACTGTTGTGCATGATGAATAGTCTAATGATTGCTATAAAATTAGGGTTAAGAATTATTTTTTGTACAAGGATAACTTTTAGTTTTCTTATTAAGAAATAAGAAGTTATGGGTCGGTGAAACCAAAACCACGTAAAATTGATTTTCCTTTGGTTAGCAAATAATTTGTCGACAGCTTTTTTACCTGTTTTGTGAATCGCACTAATTTTGCAGACATGTTCTTCTAATTTTGCTCAAAAAAAGTTCTTTTAAAGAACAATATGACACCTCATCATAGGTTCATAGTCATATATCACCGCTCCACTGTTTACTTGTTTAGGAACCTTTATTGTTTAGTTGTCGCAATATTAGGCCACATGGTACAAATTTCCATGCGTTCATGTACACATACATGCACTTGGACTAACCAAGTCAATTTTAATTTTTGTAACCAACTCAAATTGTTTTTTGTATTTCTTTTTTCTTCTGAACACCTAAGTGTCTCAAAATCTAATATAACAAATTTCTAAGTGTGAAATTTTAAATGATTTGAATTTTGTTTTTCTACTGAACACCTAAGTGTCTCAAAATCTAATAGAATAAAATTCTAAGTGCTGTTTACAAAAGAAAAAAAAAAACAAATTTCTAAGTGTGAAATTTTAAATAATAAAACTTAATTTCCGATTAAAAACTGAACTAATTTGAAAATAAAACTGAACTAATTGTTTCTAAAAGGAAATAAAATTAAGTTAATAAAAAATAGGAATTTTTTTTAGTTAATTAGAATTTTAATTTATATGGTTGTGATTTGTGAAGAAAACATATACTACTAAAACCTTGATTGGTACAACTGAAGACAAAACATTAATAGTATGCAATAGAAACTGTATGCTATAGAAGTAATATATTCTCATAAATATATTTAATAAAATAATTTTTAAAGCGGTAAATAATTTGTGTATGATCATGATGTATAATTTTTTAATTTCTAAATAATATAGATATGTATATATTATTTATATATTTTATTATATTAAATTAATTTTTAGTATATTTTAAAAGTAAAATATTATTCTTTTGAAAAGTAAAAAAAAACTATTTTAAAATAGAATTTTTTTTATTGATAAAAATATAGTTTTCATTTTATTAAATAAACTAAAATATTAATAGTATATTTAGGAAATTTTTAGTTAATTAAAATTTTAATTTATGTGGTTGTGATTTGTGAAGAAAACATATACTACTAAAACCTTGATTGGTAAAATTGAAGACAAAACATTAATAGTATGCAATAGAGATTGTATGCTATAGAAGTAATATGCTCTCATAAACATGTTTAATAAAATAATTTTTAAAGAGGTAAATGATTTGTCTACGATGTATAATTTTTTAATTTCTAAATAATATAGATATGTATATATTATTTATATATTTTATTATAATAAATTAATTATTAGTGTATTTTAAACGTAAAATATTATTCTTTGAAAAGTAAAAAATATATTTTAAAAATAGAAATTTAATTTTTAGATAAAAATATAATTTTGATCTTATTTAATAAACTAAAATAGTTATGTTAAATTATTTTAATTTATTTATATATTCTAAATGCAAATATTTTATCAAAAACCTCATATGAAAGCATCGAACAAAGAGAATTTAACTCCTTTCTTACAAAAAAAAAGAGCATTTGGAGATCATTTATTTTAAATGTTTTTCTAATAATTATTAATTGGATAACAAAAAACATAAATCTTATGTTAATGCTCTACCGATCAAACCCTAAAACATATTTGTATAACTGAGAAACAAACCAATTGTAGCATTTGTGGAACTATTACTATCCATTAACATCAAATAGTTTTCTACATAAATGTTTGTACGTGTAGTCCGTTAGTTTGATTTTGTTTGTTGATCTTGTTTATCTCAACAATTTACATATCTTCTATTATTTTTAATGTTCTATTATTAAAATAAATTAAACAATCATATTAACCATATAATAAAAATTTAGATTCTTCACATATATTATATTTTGAATTTTTAAAATGAAAATTACGAAAACTTTTAAAAATCTCACTTTGTAAATTTTATGATCTATAGTGTTAAAAAATTGTTATAATAAAATACAAATGATCAAAAAATTATACGAGTAAAAATCACATTTAATAGATATTCAGATTAATATATATAGGTCTTATCACATGATATAATTACGGTTGAATGGACAAAATTAATATTTAACAAGTATCAGAATTTACATTTTATTTTGCACATGTGCGCGGATAATCAATTAGTACTTCATTATTATGCATTATAAATCAGGAATTGTGACATCTCCACTTCCTTTGCTGGTTTTGGAGGATCTGTATATCAGATGGTAAATAATGCATATAAAGAAAATTTACCACTAGGTGAATAGGAAGGAGATAGATGAGAAGAACCCAATTTGGACGCCAGAAAATTTTTTGAAATGTTAGATGCAGCTAATCAACCATTGTATCGAGGATGTATAGATGGACATTCACCTTTATCATCTGCAAGTCGATTGATGGCGCTAAAGACTGACTATAATTTGCCTGAAGAATGTGTGGATGCGATTGCGGATTTTGTCAGAGATGTTCTACCTGAGAATAATTTTGCACCTTGTTCATATTATGAAGTTCCAAAATTGGTCGCTGATCTTGGTTTACCTTATCAAGTGAAAGATATATGCATCGAGGTATGTCTTTTGAAACATATTTTCCGCCTAAAGTAGTCATATATATTTGAGTCAACTTATATATTTTATGCTATTTTAGGTTTGTTATATTCGTTATCTGCGAATTAGGCAAAGAAACGATCCTTGGATCACTATCACGTCAATAAATTCAAGAAGCCGATTACAAGGGGTATTTGATTACAACAGCGATTAACCGAAAAGGATGTACACTTGGAATCAGAGGACGAGATTGGAAAGTATGACGAAAACGATTCAGCTTCATGTTCATCATCAGATAATGCATCTGCTTCAGAGTAGATCTTGCATAATTAAATGTATTAGAGAATTGCTTTTAAATTTTTGTAGATTTCTTTTAAAAATATTTAAGAATATTTGCAAATTTCTTTTATATATATATATAATATCTGAGAATTACTTTTAATCATTGTAGATTTCTTTGAAAAACATTTTAAAATATTTAAAATTTATTTTATATATATATTAATTACTTTTAATCTACATACATGTCACCGGATCGACTGATCTTTGTCGATTTTATATTAGGTTCCATGGAATTATATTTTTGAGGAAAGAATGGTTTCTATGTTTCTATATGTTACGACTATAATTCTAAGCAAGTTAATAGATTGGTAAAAAGAAAAGTTAATAGAATGGTAAGAAAAAATAATACTTTGGTAGCAAGCAATTCAAATTTGCGAAGGAAGGCACTAGCAATCAGAGCCGGGCCTAATATATTTTGCCCCAGAAGCAACAAAAACATTTTGGCCCATTTTTCTGAAATTTTTTTACTAAAGACACCTTTACAGCATATCGAACCCACATCAGATAGAGGCATAGAGCTATAAGCCTATAACTATGGTCGTGACCAGTCAAATTACGTAATATTTAATATTTATAAGTATTGTTGGCCCTTTGAATATTTAACTTCGTTGGGCCCTGAAGCAATAATGCTTCATCAGCTTCTACTGAAACCCGGATCCGCTAGCAATGGTCGTATAAACATTACTTATGGAATTCGATTTCACTTTTGGTTGAGATGGAAAAGAAAAACATCTTGCCAACACTCTGCTTAAAATTTGTAAGTTTTTTCTTTTTGTAACTGAAAAGGGTTAAACCCGGGTCTATTAAAGACACAGACCTAACCCCGGGGTGGAGGTACAGCCCACGGATAGACCCTCTCCTGGGCATTCAA
This sequence comes from Brassica napus, assembly GCF_020379485.1. Lineage (NCBI taxonomy): Eukaryota > Viridiplantae > Streptophyta > Magnoliopsida > Brassicales > Brassicaceae > Brassica > Brassica napus. Next base: position 337,125 of record NW_026015992.1, on the reverse strand, counting down.
ATGAGCCGAAAGCAATAGCTCATATCCGTGTGGCCAGCGGGATTCGAACCAGGGTTCGCCGTATTGGGTTTTTAGTCCCGGAACTAATAAAATTTGTAAGTTTATTAGTTATATTTGAACATAACTATGATATGTCTAAACATGAGGTAAAAAATGATTAATAGTTTTTTTTAATTAGTTACTATTATTGTACAGTATTTGATGTAAGATCTAAGTACAATTCGGAACTCTAAACTTAGAAAACATAATTACAACACAAAAATTTGGAAGTAAGTACCTAGAAGAATAACATGTATCCCTTATTGGCATCCAGTATATGCTTTTTGTGACAGTGTTATATTTTGTCCTTGTATTTTCTTTTAAATAATATGAGTGTATACTAATCTCCTAAAGGCTTGGCCACCGGTAACATAGAAATTCTGTCGTTATACATGGAAGTTAGATATTCATGTCATTTAACCACACAGGCGAGTAAATCTAAATGGTGGATTTCAAAACCTAGACAGTTAGCACTTTTCTCAGTTTACCGTACTATACCTGTGTAAAAAAAAGTATATATATATATATATATATATATAGAAACACATGTGGAAAATTTATTATTATATAATATGATTTTCTGTATGATGTATCTATTGTTGTTTAATACTTTTCCACTTTTCTCACATGTAAAAGACTAATTTATTAAAGTATGATATATAAACTAATAAATGATTTCATAAGTATGATATATAAACTAATAAATGATTTCATAAGTTATTAAAACAATATTAAAGTATGATATATAAACTAATAAATGATTTCATAAGTTAATATACATATTTTAAATTAAAATATTAAAAATAATTTAATATTTTTATCAAGTATGAGACGTGTAGAATGACAATATTTAATTTGTATAATAATTCTGACAAAAAAAATATAATAAGAAAATAAAATTTTAAATATATAAAAATTGAAAAAAAATGTACTATAATTTAAAGTTTTAAAATATAAGTAAAATTGATACGAGGCAGGTTATATAAATTAATTATCTTATTTTCATAAAATTATATTTATGTAAATTTTAATTTTATTATATATACCTTAAAAACATATGTTTTTATAAAAAAGAAACATATCTATAAAATTTCTAATTTTCAGTAAATGATTTTTTGTACAAAAATCCATCTCGCGCTTTAAAGTGCAGGTCAAAATATAATAATAAAGATTATTATTAGATATATAATAACAATATATAACAAAATGAAAAATAATAAATATTAAAATGTCTAATATCAATAATTAAATTAAATTAGAAATTTAAAATAAACCAAAAACAAAACATCAAAATTTCTAATAACACGTGAACAATAGAGTAAACTAAATAAATAAGTAAGCAACTATATTTATTTCAAACTTAAATCACTAAATTGTAATATCCGTACACGAATCGTTGATGCTCTAATCTATTTCTGTTTGAGTATGCATTTTCTCAAATATTGATATATCTTAAATATTGATCTATTACGCTTACAGCAAAATGATAAATTAGTTTGCCTAAAAATTTGTATAGCTAAGTTTTTTAAAATTAGAGCATCACTTTCATAATATATCCACCATTCATCTAAACATTCATAAATTAGAATACTTTAAATTTAAAAATTTAAGTCAAATTGTATTACATAATGGGTCACTCAGTTCAACCGGTAGCCGGGTCCCAGATATTAGCGGCTTTTTGCGGGTTTTATAGAATTTTAAAATACAAGTTTAAAAAAAACCGGATTACATATAGAGTCATCAATTGTGTCAGTTTAACCACGGGTCATGCTTCAGAACAATGAATGTAATGCCTCATGCAGAGGCGAACCCACATGGAAGAAAGGTGGGTCAGCTGACACAGGTTAACTTTAAATATTTTGTTTGTAAGCTATATCATGTACTCGCTAACAGCACAATTGGCTATGTATTTCCTCCTCTGACACTCCTTTCCTGGGTTCGAATACCGCTTCCTGCACCCTTTTTTAAAAAAAAATCCATGCTTCTGTTTGTGCTTTTGTTATAGTTTGGGTTTAAATAAAAGTTATGACCTAGGTAAAAATATATCATGGGTCCGCCACTGGCCTCATGTGTAACATTTAAGTGTAGATACATAATCAAAAATGCGAATTTATATTATTTATAAATTTGGTTTATTTCGAAAACATAAACATTATGAAAAATCTACTTAAATAAGGTTGTTGCACTCTTTCATTTGACTAATAATATTTTTGTTTTAGCTTAAATTTTGACTAACAATATATTACCATATATTTCTGTAACAAAATGTAGTCAATTTAATAGGTGCTATAACTAGATTTCCTAAATTTTTGAGATTTTTCTGAGATAAAATATTTTATTTTTTTCTACATGAATCAAAACCATTATATATCTCTTAAAACCTTTAAACAACTTCCATGTTAGTCTTACTTCATGTTTCTTTGAGATCTGATGTTTGCAAAACTATGTTAATCTTCTCCATCTTGCAGCTTTTCTTTTCATATATTTTCTTTTTCTTTGCTCTTTTACATCAAAAATTATAAAGGGTATATGGTCATTGTCAAATGTCAACGTAAACCTTAATTCTAATAACTTAAAAACACTCATATTAGTTTGCATTTAACCAACCTGCAATTAATATTAGAAAAGGGTAAATTACATGTTTACCATTTTCATGGTACCACTTTTCATTTTTACCACCACGAAAGAGATATTTTCAAAAATACATTCTTCATTAAATGGCAAAAGACTCTTATGCCATTGTTATTTATATATATACTAAATTATTATTTAAATACAAAAATTTAAAATTTAAAAAATTAAAAAAAGTAATTTTTTTTATGTTTTCGAATTATACTTTTTCAAATTCGAACTTTTTATAAATTTTTTTTTGAAATTTTCTTTTTTCAATTTTTTTTTCATTTTTTTCAAATTTCTTTTTGAAAAACGAAAATTATGTTTGAAACTATTTTTTCAAAATTTTTATATTTTTTAAGTATTTATTTATATATTTATTTGAATCCTAAATTTCACATTCCAAAAACCCTACCCCACCCCTCAACTCTAAACCCTAAGTCTAGATTAGTTAACCCTAAGGGTATAATTGTTTTTTATCCTTCATTAAAAGTGAAAATAAAAGTGGTTGGTGTAAACATGAAAAGTGGTACTATGAATGTGTTATTTGTGGCAATTTCCCATTAGAAAACCCCACATATTAAAATTTGTAGTTACAAAATCAATATCATTATACAACACCTAAAAGTATCCATATCAAATATATCAATCAATAGTGAATGGACTATTAAAGAATCATAAATTATATAGTTTATTTAAATTTATGTGCTATTAAAAAATATATCAAAAATTGAATCATATTCTTTAATATTGTTTTATGGGTTTTTATCGTGTTAACAAATAACGAATCGCAGGTTGATGACAAGTTTTCTGATTTTTACCAGGTCTTCTCTCATTTTAAATATTGTATTTTAACTGAATCTGAACTGGATTATATACGGATCACCAGTTTTACTAGTTCGACCGCATGCCAGGGTAACGAAAACATTGCTAAAAATTATTAAAACCCATAAAAATCTATACTATTAAATTAGTCCAAAATCTACCAAGTAAATCTTACGTTTAACCAATTCAACAAATGTAACTCTTATAAAATGCACATAAAATATAAATATAATATTGTTACATAAGAGAGTGTATATACAAAATCTTAAATAAACTAATTGATAAATTATATAATTTTAAATAAAAAAAAATCGTTTCGTTTTTTTGATAAAATAGGAAGTTGAAACTTAATACTACATCCCAATAAAATCACTAATTTAAATCAAATTTCATATTAGCCGAAAAAAATCTACTCTGCACTGATCAAATCCTAGGTATTTGAAAAACAATTCAAATGGTAATAGTAATAAGTACCATAGTATCTTGGCACTAATAAATTAAACTACAATTATACCATGGAAATGTACACGTTGCTATTATATTTATATGGGTTTTTATTAATAAAATTCTTCGACTAAAAATGGATCGTAAAAAACCACTCAACTAAAAATTTGAGAAAAAAAACTCTCATGTTTAGTTCTGTTAACGTCTCATTTTCCATGTCTCATTTTCCATTACAGTATTTTTGACAGAGGATAACAGGCATTAACATAATTAAAGTGGAGGATTTCTTTCATCAAATTTTTAGTTGAAAGATTATTTTTCGATCCATGAAGAGTTTTATTGTTAAATGCGATTAAATAGTTTAAAAATTTTAGTAACACTTATGCATTATTTAAAGAGAAAAAGACTAGGATAGCACAAAACCAAATTTTTGTTCCCAAAGTAGCACTCAAGGCTCAAAGTCACAAAAATAGGTTTCATTAAAGAGGTAAATATACATTTATACCCATTGGGTTAATTAATCCACACCTTAGGGTTTAGAATTAAGGGATGGGGTTTTGGAATTAGGGTTTAAAATTTTACAAAAAATAAATACTAAAATAAAAAATAAAAAATTTTAAAAACAATTTCAAAAAGTATTTTTAAATTATAAAAAGAAAATTTGAAAAAAAATAAAAAACAAAATTTTGAAAAAAAATAAAAAAAAAATTATAAAATTTCGAATTTGAAAACATATAATCTGAAACTATAAAAAAAAATTATTTTTTTCATTTTCATTTTTTTTATTTTTATTTTTTTTATTTTTATTTATTTTGTTTGTTTATTTAATTTTAAACCAAGAGTATAAGAGATATTTTACCTTTTAATAAATATCATTTTTGTGACTTTCTCTTTCGAGTGCTATTTTTGAGACATAAACTTCAAAATGTGCTATTATTGACAATTGCCCTTATTTAAAACTATTACGATCGATTTATAAGCCTTTAAATTAAATTATAAATTCTTATAGAATACTTTATCAAGTTTATTATAACCGATTTATAAAGCTAAGGGTTTGTCTTTATTATCTAGTTATTATGTTATTAAGGGAAAGTGTGAAGGGCCATTTCGTCAATTTGCGTATCGGGTCAATTAACGGAGATGACGCATCCGGTGACCTTATCCCTTCGCCGGTCAGAAAAAAAAATCTCGGATCTCCTCTTCCCAAAACAACTTCAGATCTGAAAAATCCATGGACGAAGAAGACGAGACTCGGTCCCCAAAATCTCCTGGAGATTCCTTGTCACCTGCACCTTCCTCTCCTCCTCCGATTTTACCTACCAGCGACGTCACGGTGGCCTCTGCGACGAAACCGCCTCAATCTCTAGCTTTAGTGGTTCACACTCCTTCCGTTGTTGGAGGTAGCAGAAACGGACGAAGCGGAGGAGGAGGAGGGAGAGACGATTGTTGGAGCGAAGAAGCGACGAAGGTTCTAATCGAAGCGTGGGGGGAGCGATTCTCGGAGCCGGGGAAGGGGACGTTGAAGCAGCAACAGTGGAAGGAAGTAGCAGAGGTGGTGAACGAGAGCCGTCAATGCAAGTACCTCAAAACAGATGTTCAGTGTAAGAACAGGATCGATACGGTGAAGAAGAAGTATAAGCAGGAGAAGGCCAAGATCGCTTCTGGTGATGGGCCTAGCAAATGGCTTTTCTTCAAAAAGCTCGAGTCTTTGATCGGTGCTGCTGGTGGCAACAACACTAAGGCTCCAATGGGACGACGTCAGGGTAATAAAGGAACGGTTTTGAAGAGAGGCTCTGATTCGATGAGGTGGCATTTTAGGAAACGGAGTGCTTCCGAGACTGAGTCTGAGTCTGATCCTGAGCCTGAGCATTCTCCTCCTGACTCAGCTGAGAGTCTCCCACCACCACCACCGTCGCAACTGGTGTCGAAGCGGTTGAAGATGGATGAGTTAGGAGGGAGTGGAGTTGGAGATGTGGCGAAGGCGATTCTTGGATTCACCGAGGCGTACGAGAAGGCGGAGACTGCTAAGCTGAAGCTGATGATGGAGTTGGAGAAGGAGAGGATGAAGTTCGTTAAAGAGATGGAGTTGCAGAGAATGCAGTTCTTGAAAACTCAGATGGAGATGACTCAGAACGATCGAGAGGAGGAGAGGAGCAAGCCAAGGATCAATGATGATGATGTCAAGAATAATGGCGATGTAAGTAGCTGACAATTGAACACACAAAATGTTTTATTCTGATACTGCAATGATTAAAAACCGTCTCTAGATTGCTGGATTAGGATTTGATGTTGCTGTTGTTGTTGTGCTTTATGGTATGTGTAAATGTAGAACTCTGATTATCATCATGCTGTTGTTGTTGCTGTTGTTGTTATGTTATCTTGTCTGAAACAATTGGCAAATAAAAAACAAAACTTTGAACTTGAGTGTCCTGAAACTTATGTTTTCTTAGAAACAAGATGACACACACCACCTTATAGGATATTCACCATGTCTAAAAGTACAACGAGATTAGAGAAAAACCTTAGGAAGATACATGTATTTGATTAGTCAGCATATGTATCCATAATTAAAACATCCTTAATTAAGGTAAAGCTAATAATTAACCTCACTAAATATATTCTTTCTCACCTCTCTACCTCTATAAAACCATTTTCCTTGCATAAGAAGATAAAAGACAAAAAAGCCAAATAGTTTGTAAAAAGATATATATTGTAGCTATATATTTTTGGATAACATTTTGATCGGATGGGGTTCCTACACAAGCTGTGGGATGATACGGTGGCCGGACCGGCGCCGGAAAGTGGTCTCGGAAAATTGAGAAAGCTTCATTCTTTATCCACCGTCCGATCTCCTCTATCCAGCATTACCAAGGCGAATAACAATGTCTGTGGACTCGGGAAATTGAAGATGGATCCGGGTCTTGTCCCGGATTCTCCGACCGGGTCAAGCATCAACCCGGGGACGCCTTTGACCCGTAATTATTTCTCCTCCTTCCTCTAAAACTACACAAAAGAAAATGTTAAAAAGACGAGTGATTATTTCCATTGTATTCATTTTGCATGGTTTCAAGGTGTTACGTAATGATAGATTTTAAATAGTTTTTTTAAAGCATGTCAATGTTAAATTAAAGAACAAAAGAATGAATATTTTTTTAATGTTCGTCATATGTACCTATATAGTATAAAAAACCATTGTTATTTCTTAAAGAGTAAACGAATGGTATGTTCTATAAATATTTACGAAGGTCAATTCATATTTATCTTATACTAGTATAATTTTATTTCTAAGAACACAAATGAAAAGGTTTATAAACTATCTATGCAGCGGGAACACCATGTGATAACTTTGGACCATTCAGCGCCGAGAAAGTCCCTTCCGCCGGTGAAGCCGATGCCGCAAGTCTCACTTCTTATGAATGGTTAATATAATCAACTCCGTCACCTTGTTTTGATTATACGTCTCTTGTATAATTGCAACATTGACTTACATATGGTCTCATTTGCTTTGTGTTTATACGAAACTACAGGATTGTGATCAACGCATGCGCATTGGACCGTTGAAAACGACGAGAAAGAGAGAAAGTGCTACGGGTTTGTATATATATTATTAATAACCTAAGCATGTAACTATGTAAATAACAATTAATTTGTACATAAGTTCTTATACAAAATACAAACACTCCCTCTCAAACATGTCTAGACCCCAGCAAAATTTGGAACCCCAAACAAAACTCCCTTTTATTCTATGTTATTTTTATTGCTTGGCTTACAGTCCTCGCAGACCCATCATAACATACAACCTAAGCAATATAATCAACGGCTTTAAATGAGAGACACATACATGAGATTCTGAACAAGGTCTCGAAAATGATAAAAAAAAATTAGGTAGAAGAGAAAAAAAAAGGCATCACAGAGTGAAGAGACCAGAGTAGGTTTATTAGTACATGAGCTGCTGATGTGCCTTGACAATCAGAGCGTCTCTAGGCATATCTTCCTCACCTTCTCCAGCCATTTTCACTCACTAACACAGAAAACACAAGCCATTAGATACAATTTGAAGCTCAGAGCTTCCGAATAAGACGGAGAATTAACCTAGCTACAAAAATTTCATCAATGCCAAGATTCGAACAAAGGATCAAATCAACCGTAGATACGGCAATAGATATCTAACACAAGACAAAGTCGATGGAGTTCGGTAGATGCACGCCGGAGGTTAATGAACGGCGGCGAGTTATCGCTCTCTGCGTCTTTATGGGGAGAGAAGAAGTAGAGATCTCTTTTATTTCGGTCATCTATTGCGTTTAGCGGTTAAACGGTGGGCCCAATGGGCTTTTGAATTTTACTCCTCGATTGGCCTCGATTGGCCCGCTAAAGTGAAACGACGTCGGATAAGAATCTTGTTATTATTGACCATAGTTTTCCTTAATTTTAATCTTTGATTAATTGAATGTAATTCTTCTCGCATTTGTGTATTTCATAGGATAATGTATTTGTAATTAACAATATAGTTTGACAATGATATGAAAGTTACTTCAATCAATGTAGAGTTGAGTGAACTTCCAGATGATAGAAAACAACATAATTTTTAAAGGCAGAAACTTTGTAAAGAAGCAAAATACACTTTTATAGCCAAGGATGACTTCCCCTTTTCAACTGGAGCAAGATTATGACTCTCACGTCCCTGACATGAGAGCTGAGACATGATGTGTTGATGGATACCCTGAGAATCTGAACGGTGCGTTCATGAACATGTTGTCACGGTCTGAACTGGAGCTCGGTGTGGTCAAACTAGAACAGAGTGATTTTGATGATTCTTGAAGCTTCTTTGTATTGAGGAAACGCCCACCGGAGCCTCTTGCTCTCTTTAAAGCATGAAGATGGCGAGACTCATGAAGGTACGGCTGCAAAAAAAAAAAAATCTTTAAAGATCTCTTGGTGTCGTCTTAAACCAAATGGGAAAGCTGAAAAGATTGATCATCATACTTTACGGCTTTTGATGAGTTTGTTCTGAGCTTCAAGCTTAGCACGATGCTTCCTGCGACGAAGAATGGCATGGTACTGTTTGGCATTGACGAACATTGGTTCATTCTCTTGATAGTTATGAGGCAATGGCACTCTTGAAGTAACCAAACCCATCATCTCTACATGAGGCAGCACCTGCAAATAGTTTTTATTTTCCAATTTAACAAACCAACGGCCTATTTTATTCAAAACTGTGAAAAGCATAGACGGTATATTACCGTTGATTGGGATGCATATTCAGGAGCCAAGAAGCCATTGAAATAAGGAGGAGGAAACACAGAATCGTGAGACACCATGGACGAGGTGGTTGTTGACTTGGTATAACTTGCAATAGCCTTTCCCCGTGGGCTTACTATGTAACCTGCATACAACCAACCATAAGACACAGCATAAAACTTTTAGCGGTTTTCTTGTAATGTGACTAAAATATTCAGATCAATGCAAAAAAGCTGGCAACTTCACACACCGCCTGATTCTTCAGTAGATTGTGTTAAGGATGAATCTTGATCATGCAGCTGTAAACCCGAATGCTTCATCGAGCAGGGCATCATCAGGTTCTTTGTTAAGCTGAAGGATTGAGATCCTTGAATGTTTGAATTTGTTGGCACTTGCATTGTCTGTCACCTAATGTTCAAACCAAGCAAGAATCATTTTTAACTGAATTTTTTTTTTATACTGAACCAAGCAAGAATCATGATTCACAAAATCAGCAAATCTAAGAGAGAAATGAATCCACAAATTTTATAAAACTACCCTAAAGTCCAAATTCAAGTGTTGATTTACACAGTAAGATTGCTCAGTGATTTGAAAGATTCAAACTTTTTGGAAAAAGAATATTTTTTTTTGGTGAAGCAGATTGATTCATGAAACTGACATAGAAAGCATAACATGCAAACCAATATATATATATAGAAGAAAATAAAGAGTTTTTCAAAGAGAGTGAAGTGAGATTAACTCAAATTTTCTGGGCACGTTAACAGAGTAGAAATCAAATCTAAAACTTACTGATTCAAGCAAAAGAGGGTGTTTGGATTTGGTAAAAGATGGAGATAAATAGAAGTTAAGTAATAATCTTGAGATGATGATGATGATGATGATGATGATGATGATGATGCATGTCTCCTTCCTCAAAACATGGCTGTTTCTTCCCTCTCTCCCTCTCTCTCTCTCTCTCTCACTCTGCAAATAAGTGTAGTATTGGGTATGGCTTAAAAGACTAAACCTGACTCATTTTCACCTTTTTATGTTTTAAATTATACTATTATACCATTATAAAGACCGAAAACCATTTCTCAAGATTAATTTTTAGAGATATTCATTAGTACCTTAAGACATCTCCAACTCATACTTATTATTTCTCTATAATTTTTACAAAAATAGAGTAATTATATATAATAAGTATTACTCCAATAATTTACTTTATAATAGAATTATCTATAACATAAAAAAAAGTAGAAGGATTTCACTTTTTTTTTCGAAACTGGGGATTTCACTTTTTTTTTCGAAACTGGAGATTTCACTTTTTCATTCCAAATATAGAGTGAAAAAGTGAAATACCAATATTTTCTCCTCTATAATAGAGTAAACCATTAGAGTAAAACTTATCCAATAATAGAGTTACTCTATTTTTGTGGAAATTATAGAGGAAAAAATAGGTATGGGTTAAAGATGGTCTTAGACACTAATATTTAGTTTTACTTCTTTATTTCGAAAAATTGATTTTTAGACTTTTTACAAATATTAAATAATAAATATATACTGTTACTATTACTTTTGTTTTCTGTTTCTTTATCAATATTCTACTACATTTTTTTACTCCAGTATTCTACTACTTTTTTTAATATTTATAATTATTTTGTAAATTTTAAATAGTTTATATTGATTAAATTATAAAAAAAAATATCGATCTTGTAAAAACACTTTTTTAACAATATGATTGGTTGAGCTTTATCAACCTACTTTAGCTTTATTTTTTTCTAAATCATTAAGCTTTACCAATCATGTTTTAGCTTTACTTTTCAAAGTTAAAACCTACATCAAATTTCTATTATCTTTTACCAATTATGATTTAGTTTTATTTTTAAAGCTACAACCAAAAAAATAAAGCAAACATTTTTTTATGTATTTTAGTTAAAAAACCTACATATTTCATTTATATGCTATAGAAACTGTAGAATTAAAAAAAAAATCTATAATATCAAATAAATAAGATAATCTTAATAAGAAAATATCTATAAATATTTTACTCTAATTTTGGGTGCTTTTAAATTACTGAAGTATTTTAAATAGTATAAATATTATTTACATATCACATTTTAAATAACAATAAACTTTGATAATTTTTAAAAAATATTAATATAAATTATTTTATGTGATAAAATAATAATTATTTTATATATGCATCATATATTTCACATATTTTATTTTAAAATATCTGCAGCATATAGCTTATAGTTACAATAAATTTAACCACAACAAAAGTCTCTACAAAAATAATCTACAGTAACAACTTTATAGATACAACCAATTTATCTACAGCTAAACTTTTACAGGTAAAATTCTACAGCCACAGTCTAACTAATCATCACCATTAATGATAGACCTTGTAATGTAATCACATTCTCTCTCATTGCTATTTTGTTTCCGTGTTTTTAAATTATCTACTAAATCAATATGATTGGTTTTTTGCGTTAGTTCTGGTGTTTTGATTATATCTTGATTCATACATACTACTTAAGATGGACGCAAGCCAAATACTTGCTATTTTACATATATATGATATTTAACTTGTCTTGAGTAATAGATTTTTAGATTTATATTTAACTTGTAGAAAACAAGTATATCTAATCTATTAAAAGAGGAGTACAAAATTAGATTATCCCTTAGTTTTCCACTATATTTACAATGGCATGCCACTGAAATTATTAATTAACCTATTCTTTAGGATTTTTGTCTTTTCTCTTCAATTAATGTATTTCCAAAATCATATTCTAACTAAAAGATCATGGCAACAATAGTTAATAAACTTAACTTTTAATATTCTTTGTCTTTTCCTTTTTTATTATACATATGTGTGTTTGAAAATATTTAATTCTATATATACATTTCGTAATTACATACATTATATGGTAATTATTTTACTAATTCCACATATACATAATAAATAGTATACAACAATTTTATTATACATAATCATAAAATTTTGATCCATAAAAACAGTTTATACAACAATATAATCATAAAATTCTGATCCATAAAAAATAAAAATACATTTGTGTGACTTTACAGGTCATATTCTAAATAAATGGATGATATAGTTAAAGGTTTATGTGATAAAATAAAACTACTCAATATAAACTATAAAATTATTGTGTTTAGAAATGTCATATTAAAAAAAAATTGAATGGGTAAATTTTAAAATATATATTATCACTTATAGAAATAAATATTCACTTATAAAAAAACTAACACCTGCGCGGATGCGCGGGTCAAGCTCTAGTTTTATTTTAAAAACTTATCCACACATATGTTACTTGTAAGTTAGTTGTTATGCCTGATTCTTTTCTTATTTGAAAATAATATATACGAGTTCTTAAGAATTACTTATTCTATTAAAAAGGAATATAAAAATTTGTTTGGTTTACTCGACTTGGAAAAAAATACAAAAACTACTCCAATTTGTACGTTATAAAGAAAAATAATGAACAAGAGACATAAACATCTGGATACGAAAGTATGTTTACTTCTTACGACAAATACTTTTTTCTGTTTTTGGGCTTCCATTCTTTGGTTTAATTATCATTTTTAATCATATAACAAGTAAAGAGTAATATCAATTTAAGTCGCTGATTTGTTTTGTTATACTTGTTACTTATCTTGTACTTTCAAGTAATAAAATTCAACTATTAAAATTTAATTTGTTGTCAAAAAAATATATTTAATTTGACAATGACGATTACCTGAAAAATTGAGACTACTATGAACAAGTAAAATGTACTTCTTTGTTCACAAAAGTAAATTTTTTTAAAAAAATTTGATTCTGTAAAAATTGATTTTTTTACTTTGTATATTTCATAAAAACATTAATTCAAAATATTTAAATTTATTAAATATGATTAATTGATAGTTATTGAAATGTGTATAATAAAAATAAATAGTACATTTAATTGTAAATATTTAATATATTCATAATATGCATAAGACCATAAGTATTCTAGAAAATCTTATTTTTAAAAACCTAGGAAATATAAGGTAAATAACCATATTTGTGTTAATCCTACTTTCTCTTTCTTTTCTTTTTGTTTTCCCTAGCTTGTTTTAAAAAAGCAAAAATATAAGTGGAAGGTTTTGTCAACATCTCTTTATGTTGCAATCAATATCGCATTTAAACAAATAATTTACATATTGTAATTTTTGTGGTTGGCGTAATGGAAATTGATTGCAAGTCAAGCAAAGCAAAGAGCCGTTTTCCAGTTTTCTTTCCACATTTGGCTTCCCCAACACAAAGCAACTAATCGTAATTTGGTAGTTTCTCTCTCTCTCTCTCTTTCTCTCTCTCTCTCTCTCTTTCTCTTTTTGTTGTCAACCTTCTCTCTCTATTCATTCAATCCACAACAACTCTCATTAGTAATTACAAACAACTACAGTTACAAAAAAAAGTAATTACAAACCACAACAGAAAAAAAAATAACTTAAAATACAGGGGGGAAAACAAATAGAGGAAGACTTTTTTTGTGTCAAAAATATAGGAAGACATCTACTTTGGATGAACATTATAGTTGAAAAATGACTAATAATCCAACTAATTGTAGAGAGATGCTTACTTTTGAGACTTCGAATTGTAGTGTGAGATTTAAATAATGTAAAAATTGTTAGAAGAAAAAACTGTAGAGAAAAGAAATGGGTAACTATCATGCTTCAAAAGCGGTGACAGGTGTTAACATAAAACATTATAATACCAATTATTTTGATTTTAGGCATGTTTTCAACCACTAAAAAGACAAAGTTAGTGCCAAAATCTCCCCTAACCTTTAGATTCTTATTTCTGAAACTACGAGAAGATTTATATGATAATGATTTGAATGGAAACACGAAGCATCTAAGACAAAACCAAAAAGAGACTTAACCCATTATCATAATAACTCCAAATTTAAACATTACGCTTTCAGACCCCAATCATTGACTTAAAAAGAACTCTTAACACGTATATGAAGATTGAACTACAACCGTTAATTAGGAAAAAGGTAGTATACAAGAAGAAAAAACATTTTTGCTAACCTATTTCTTTTTTAAATATAAAAAGACTCCAACTTAGAATGTCATACATCTATAAATTATAGTTTAAGCAGAGACCCAAGTGAAAAAAGAAGTGAGATAAAACCGAATCTAAATCTAAATCTAGTCCTAAACAAACTATATCAATATCACATGTGTTCAATGTGTTCAATATATCTCCCATGGACCATCAAACAATTTATCATATTAAAACAAATTAAAGATTCGGTGCTGGAAACCCCATTCCATCAGAAGATTATTCGAAACCTTTGTGCCACCACCATTCATAATTTGGTCAAAAGCTAATAAGAGTCTCTTCCTTTATATGGCATCTCCTGCATATAAATTCAAAGATGTCAGCAACATCTCACTCTTTTGCCAATTTATTAAAAGACGGAAAAAAACAGTCAAATTTTATAGAGGGTAATGGTAAACCGGTTGGTATGGGGACGGCGGCATGAACAGAACCGGTCTCTGCTGACCAACCATTATTTGTTGTGGGTGGTACTGTAAACAAAAATGATTCCACAGTTCAATTTCTTTATACAAGAATCGTTTTCCAACAAAGAATATTTGAGTTTATTAGCAACAAACCTGTGGACCATTTGGAGGATAAAAATGTTTGGTTTGGACCAGGCTGCATTGTATTATGATACACCATAGGTTGTTGTCCAGGGAATGCTGCTCCCATCTGCCAATTTCATTTTTTTTTTTTGAAAATCATAGATATGAAGATTACAGAGACTTAACTTCGATTTAGAGGTGAATCATCAGAGTAGATTAAAAAAAGAGAGTGAAAAGAGTTACTCCATATCCAATGTGTATTCCGGTCATCTGTGGAACGGGAGGGTAATAGAATGATCCTTCTGGAGCTGGAGATTGAGGCCGTATAGCTGTTGGAGATGGTTTGAAACTCTTTGCGTTGGGGTTAAGCTTAAATTCCTGAAAGCTCATTAGTGAAAGACTAAAAGTAAAGACTAACAGTAAAAAACGCCAACTCTAAATGTATAAGATAATAATCTAAGAACATGGCAAACAAGACCTTAGCATTTGGGTTGAGTGTGGACTTTTCTGAAGAATAAGACCCAATAGAAGAGCTTGGTGATAGTATTGGACGACTTGATGTTGAGGAAGCTGCAGAGTTTTCTGGATTTCTAGAAATGGAGCTTCCAGACGACTTGATTACACAAGCCGGATCAGAGGCTGCTGCGTCTGCCTTAGTATCTTGAGTGTACATTCAAAGACTCAGTTGGAAACTCTTATGGGTATCAACGTTTAAGATGTAATGGGAATAGATGAATATAATAAAGCTAATATGAAGTTGCACATACCATCAAGACCAGACACTGATTCCTCGGACGGCTGCATCAATACAGAATGAAGGCAACAGAACAATGTTATAAGTCATAGAGCATATTATAAATTTCAAAAGCAATCAAGATTAGTTGCATCAAAAGAGGTTAAGTTAATTACCTTTGACTCTAGAATTTTACCGTTTCTCTGCTCCGCAAGCTGGCTCTCATTCCTATTAGGATGCACATTCAGAAAGTTATAACTCAATAAACATATTTTGGAAGGAAAAAAAAGCGAGCATGTCCCATTGAAAAAAGGACCTGATATTGCTGCCTGGACTTGGAGTAGGAATATCTTTGCCAGCTGAAGCAGATTTGATGCCATTAGAACCAGTTGTTGAATCACCAAACGTCAAATTAATACGGCAATCCAACAGAATTTCTTCTTCCTCGTCATAACCCGAATCATCAAATCCATTAGCTGGACATACCGATGAGTATTTAGTTTCCTCGTCAATATCAAACTTCCCACTAAGCTCAAGCCCTCTCTCCTATGTAAGATGAGTGCATGCATGAACCATTACAAATTGTACGACAATGAAACGAAAAACACAAATGGCAAATAAAAGAAAAAATGGCAAATAAAAGAAAAAACATCCCTAGTTCACCTCTGCTACGTGGAGATCTCGGGTATTCTCACCCTCGATCTCTCTAGCAATCCTCAAGGCCTGCTCTTCTAGCTCCCTCGTACGAGGACCTCTCTCGAGTTTTGTGGTGTACAGTTCCTCGTCAAAAGTGCTCGTCACTCCAAACAATGTCTCATTGACCTCAAACTGATTCCAGCCCCTATGAATATCATCATCACATATAAGACACTATTCAGAAAAGAAGAGTGCTCATAGTGATAGAACAAGAAACAAGCAGACAAACAAGTAACTACATGAATCCTTGCGGGTTGGCCCACTGTAATACGAAGGTCTCAATAGAGCTACATGAATTTTTATATATTCAATTCACAAAGCTGTATTGACACTTTATTTGAAAATTATCATCACTACAAGGCGGTTTAACATAAAAAAAAAACAAAAATCCAAAGCAACAAGAAAGGAGACTGAATAACACCCAACAGACAGAACTAGGTTCAAACTTCAAAGTACAGTAACAATTTTTCCCACGGCCTAAACCTCTAAAACACTGTATAGCGTGGATGAGTCTCCATATCCGTATTATAAAACGTAGAAGCAAAAGGAAGTAGAGAAATAGAGATACTAGACACTTTTCTAAACCAAAAAAATAGAAATTCTAATTAAAAAAAAAACATCCTAACTATAAGAATAGGTAATCATCAGTACCTCTTCCAAGGGTCATCAAACACGTTTTCCAGATCAGGACAATCTGGAACATCTTCGTCAGGTACCCAACGTTGCAGCTCTCTTTCCGAATCAACATGATAAGACTGTGAGATTGAAGAGTCTGTCAACAGCTCTGACGGTTTCTCGCATTCTGAGACGTTATTGCTGTACACAGGAAGGTCCTAACACCAAAAACAATGACAAAAGTGTAAGAGACACCAAGTAGTCTTTCGTAACACATTGACATGAGCATTAGAAACTCAGAAGAGTACAGTACACACCTTAGCTATAACTTGCACAACTTCGTCAGCAGGGATAATGAATACTTTTGAAGGTGGCTTGCTGACAAGAGGAGCTCGGGGTTATAGAAACACAAACACACTAACAAGAAGTCCTTCTCTTATTAATCAATCACAAACTCACAAATCACAATTTATGCTTTCTCAAATCACAAGAGATGTAATAACATATTCATCTCTATTTATAAGACTAGATAACTCCTAATCCTATTAGCATAACAATCTTTCCTTTTTTCCTAATCCTATACAAAACATATCTCAATTAGGATTAGGATAGCTTGTGTCTTAAGCTATTGTCAAGCTTAATCCAACATTCTCCCCCTTAAGCTTGATTCCATCTTCACTCACCACATGAACTCCCATAAGGCTTCTGATTTCCTTGAATCGAATTCTACTAAGAGCTTTTGTAAGTATGTCAGCTCTTTGTTCAGTTCCCGGAACATGTTCAACTTCAATCTGCTCATTCTCTACACATTCTCGGATGAAATGAAACCTCCGATGTATGTGCTTACTACGACCATGAAACACTGGATTCCTAGTAAGCGAGATAGCAGACTTGTTATCAACCCTCACGGTCACTTTCTTGCACATATCTCCCACGATTTCTCCCAAGAGTTCCTGGAGCCATATTGCTTGTTTCGCAGCCTCTGTTGCTGCCATGAATTCAGCTTCACAAGAAGATAACGCCACAATCTCTTGCTTTTGAGAGCACCAAGTAATAGGACTTTGATCAAGGTAAAACACATGCCCTGTTGTACTCTTGCCATCATCCTCATCAACATTGTGTGAGCTATCACTAAAGCCAATCAACTCACGTGTAACCGACCGTGTATACCTGAGCCCGAGGTTGGTTGTTCCGCGCAAGTATCTGAGTACTTGCTTTAAGGCAACGCCATGAGAAACCTTAGGCTCTTGCATGTATCTACTAAGAACTCCCACACTGAATGAGAGATCCGGTCGAGTATGTAATAGATACCTAAGACACCCTATGCTTCTTCTAAACTCTCTTTCATCAATCCCTTTCTCTTGCATTGATTTTGACAGCCGTATATTGACTTCCATGGGTACGTGCACGAGATTGCAGTTTGTCATACCAGTTTCTTCAAGAATTTTCCGAGCATATCTATCTTGAGACAGCACTACTCCTCCATCATACTGCAATACTTCGATGCCTAGATAATAAGTCAATCTTCCTAGATCGCTCATCTCGAACTTGCTAGCCATCTCTTTCTTGAATTCAACCGTTAATGCCAAAGAAGAGCCGGTGACAAGTAAGTCATCAACGTATACACATACCATAAGCACGCCTTTTTTATCCTCTCTTTTATACAATGAGGGTTCCTTAGAGCATCTAGTGAAACTAAACTCTTGAAGAATCCGGTTGAGTTTGATGTTCCATGCTCTAGGAGCCTGTCTAAGACCATAGAGAGCTTTCTTAAGCTTGTACACTTTATCTTCTTTTCCTTTGATCTCAAATCCTTCAGGTTGACTTACATAGACCTCTTCTTTTAGTTCTCCATGTAAGAATGCCGTCTTTACATCCAAGTGATGGATCTCCCAACCATATGAGGCTGCAAGAGCGATTACTAGTCTGATTGTTTCGATCCGAGCTACAGGTGCAAAGACCTCGTCATAATCAATACCATGCCTTTGTACGTAGCCTTTTGCTACCAACCTCGCCTTGTACTTACTGATACTACCATCTGCATTCCTCTTTATTTTGAAAACCCACTTCAAACCAATAGCCTTGAAACCCTTTGGTAGATCAACGAGTAGCCAAGTGTTGTTTTTCTCGATGGAGAATATCTCATCCCTACACGCTTCAACCCAAACTTCAAGTGTCTTTGCTTCATTAAAATCCCAAGGCTCATTATTTATGACCATTAGGAGTTTCTCACATTCTTCTTCTGCCAGAAGGATATAATCCTCTAGATACGATGGCTTAGATGTTGTTCTGCTTGATCGCCTTACCTCGGGTTGTGTTGTTTCTTCTTCCTCTTCGATTTCAATGGTATCATCTTCCTCATTCTCACTGTCATCCCTATTTTCTCCACCTGTAGCGACGTTCTCTTGACTGCTTCCAGTGTCTGTAAGCGGTAATAATTCTATCTCTAACGTGCTGGAGCTCTTTGTCTTAGCCGTGTCCCAGTTCCATTGCTTTTCTTCAGTAAACAATACGTCGCGGCTCACAATGATCTTATTGCTTGAAGCGTCTAGTAACCTGTAGGCTTTAGAGCCTGGTTCGGTTCCTAGATGTACCAAAGCTTTCGACCGGTCATCGAGTTTCTTTCGTCCAGCGGTTTCAGTTCGAGCGTAACAGACACAACCAAAGACCTTGAGATGGCTAAGATTAGGTCGTTTTCCTCTCAATGCCTCGTATGGGGTCTGTCCGACAAGAGATCTGGTTGCAATCCTATTGATCAAATAGGTTGAATGCCTTACAGCTTCTCCCCATAGCTCATTGGGCACGCTCATATGTTTCAACAAGCTTCTAGTCATCTCAAAGAGTGTACGGTTTCGACGCTCCACGACTCCATTCTGCTGTGGTGAATATGGTGCAGTCGTGTGTCTGTTAATTCCATTCTTGTTGCAGTAGTCTTTGAATTCATGTGATGTGAACTCGCCTCCTCTGTCCGTACGAAACGTTTTCACCGTTGTTTTTGTTTCTTGTTCTGCAAGGTTCCTAAACACTTTGAACTTTTCAAACGCTTCGCTCTTTTCCTTAAGTAGAATGGTCCACATATAACGTGTATAGTCATCTATCAATACGAACACATATTTTTTCATTCCTGGCGTGGAAGGAGTGATCGGCCCACATAAGTCTCCATGAACAAGCTCAAGCGGTTGTGTTGCTCTGAACGAGGTTGCTTGGGGAAACGGTTGTCGCGTTTGTTTTCCGAGAAGACAAGAGACACACGTTTCTTTCTCAACATCTATTCGCGGAATGCCTACGACCAACTCTTTATGTATCATCATCTTCATTGTCTCAGTTGCAACATGGCCTAACCGTGCATGCCACTTAGATGATTCGGTAGGTACTGATGTGAGAAGACACTGGATTGCATCGGCTTGTAAGGTTACTTTGTATAAACGGTTCCTCGATCGAGTGGTTTTGATCATTAAGGCTCCGGTTTTGTCAAAGAGCATAAGGATATCATCCTTCATCCTTACTTCACACCCAACTTCAGTGGCTTGTCCTAAGCTGACGATATTGCTTCTCAATCCTGGTATGTAGTAGACGTTATTCAAGATTTTCTTCTCACCTCCTTTCAAGACAAAGCGAATTGATCCTTTTCCCTTTATGTCAATACGAGAATCATCCCCAAACCGGACCTTTCCTGTAATGCCTTCATCAAGTTTAAAGAAGAACAAGCGATTTCCACTCATGTGATTGCTTGCCCCATTGTCAAGATACCACAGATTCTCCATTCCTTCTTCTACTGCAAAGTTAGTTAGCTTTACCTTCTCCTCATTGAGATATACCACTTCATTCATCATAAGCTCATCAGCTTCTTGTGTATCTACTTCTTTCTTCTCATCGGTTTCTTGCAGCTTGAGCAACTTGTCGGGACAATTACTTGCGTAATGTCCCTGTTTATCACACGCAAAACAAGTGATGTGGTTCATATCACGGTTTTGTCCTTGTCTATATGCCTCTCTCTGAGCGTAGAAACCTCCATTGCGACCTCGACCTCTTCCTCTCCAGGTTCCTCGTCCACCTCTTCCTCGTCCTCCTCGGCCGTACCCATCTTGTTGTGACTCATTGTTGTTAGTGTACAACAACTTGCCATGATCATCGTCTTGGTGTTCCTCTTCATCTTCACATATCCTTTCTTCATATGCCTTTAGTCTGCCCACAATGTCCTCAAAGCTAGTTGCATTAAGGTCTAGAACTTGCTCGAGGGAAGCGACAATATGAATATATTTTTTTCTTGGTAGACTTTTAAGAAACTTCTTGACGATTTTTGATTCTTCAATAATTTCTCCTAATGAGGAAGACTTTGAAGAGATCTCGGAGAGCTTTCCAACGAACACATCAATAGTATCTTCTTCTTTCATCTTAAGTCTATCAAACTCAGCCATTAAGGTTTGCAACCTTGCTTCTCTTACTCTCTCAGCTCCGACATGTCTTGCTTTGATCACGTCCCATACACCTTTTGCTGTATCAAGGTCACCTATTTGTAGTATTAAAGCTTCCGGAACAGATTGAAACAACAAGGCAATAGCCATGTTATTTTTCTCTTCATGTTTGCTTCCCGGATCAATAGTTTCCCACACTTTGTTGACCTTGAGTGCAATTTTCATACGCATTGCCCAAACAACATAGTTGGTAGAAGTCAACATCGGAAGTTTAATGGAGGAAGGTCCATTCTCTTTGGAGTTCGTCGCAGCTTCTTCTTTAACATCAGTCATGGTTGTAGTTGTTTGTAGATTCGATCGTGTGCGTTGGTTTGTTTATATGTTTGGCTCTGATACCAAATTATAGAAACACAAACACACTAACAAGAAGTCCTTCTCTTATTAATCAATCACAAACTCACAAATCACAATTTATGCTTTCTCAAATCACAAGAGATGTAATAACATATTCATCTCTATTTATAAGACTAGATAACTCCTAATCCTATTAGCATAACAATCTTTCCTTTTTTCCTAATCCTATACAAAACATATCTCAATTAGGATTAGGATAGCTTGTGTCTTAAGCTATTGTCAAGCTTAATCCAACAGGGGTTTCATCCCTCGTACACTGCCTTCCCTTATCAAGCTTGCCATTTTCAAAATAATTCCTGTAAGTTTCAAATCAGTTTTGTAAGTGAACAAAAAACAAGAGTTGCATATATCAAATCTCACCAAAATTGTTCTCCACATCAGCAGCATGAAAGATTCCACTGTAAACCGACCCATTTTTCAGCTGAACTTCGACATGATGCCCGATCTTACAAGTTGTGAGGTACACGAACGGATCACGAGAAGGGGTGTCCACACTTCCAGCTTTCCCACCATTTTCTGCATCAACCAAAAAAAAAAGAAAGAAAGAAGGGCGTGATGTTGATGCCCAAATCAGAATATAGACATAGATGTATTATATCTACAAGTACGTATACACACATACCTGTAACTTTCATTCCTGTCTCTTTATCAACTCTTGTATGCGGATATCCACTGGATGATGGCTGGCTATTCATTCTTAAACCTGTTCAAAAAGAAACTGATATATGGAAAAAAAACTAACTACTCAATAAGAGGCTAAAGATAACTGTACAAAATCAATTCAAGATGATGTCATATTTTTCAGATATCACAGGATGATGATGACTGGCCAACAATTCACATTCTTGCTACTAGCATCGAAACTCAGTTTAGATTTATAAATGCGATCCAACTCTGTTTACGCTTCTGAAGAGAACGTCACACAGCTAAGCCCATACCTTGATAGACTATTAAGTATATATATAACTAGGGGTTTGGTTAGTCACGATAAAATAACCCCTAACCAAGCATTGACATAACCAACTAATCAGCAGCAGATTAAAGGTCACAAAATCACCTCAACGTGAATGCATTCGCTATTACAAAACACACAAACTTGCGAATACCTTATATACTCGACCCCTAGCAGAAATCTCCATATCACACGAATTTGTACTAGAAAATTGCATCATAAAGAAATAAATTTGTCTTAGAAGATGAGATTTTACCTCAATAAGCTCTGAGAACAATGCTTAGAGGAGGAGACGAATGAACGGAGCGAATTAGGGTTTACAGACAGAGGTAGAGTTTACGCGGGGAGGAGGAGATGAAGAGATAAACGAGTCAACAAATCAATACTAGGATATGTGTGATCACATCACCTGCGGTGCCGAAGAGTGTATGATTTATACTTAACTAGGGGTTGGCCCGCCCGAATTGAGTTTACAATAAAAATTATTTAATATTTCAATATGCTTTAACTTTATATAGCTTTTTAAAATATATACATATATTAAATTTAAGATTATATTGTAAATTTTATTAAAATTTGTTGGTTCAAGTTGAAAGACCACTAATGGATTTTAGTAAACATAGAATTATTAAATAAAACAAAAATAAGGAAAATGTAATGATTTATATTGCCTCTTTTGACTTTTATTTCACTTTTATATAGTTGAAGAAGATCTAAAAAACTGATACATTTTTCTAAGAGTTTTAAATTTTAATATTTTACTCTAATTAATTTCTCACGATATTAATTATTTCATCTCCAACCTAAGTAAATTGAAAATATTATGTAATAAAATTATATTTTTTTATTATTTTAAAGTACTATATAAACAATTTCAATAATTTCATAGATAATTAATATATCTATTTGAGAACAAATGATGTTTCATAATATATGTTTGTTTCACTTTATATTAGATTTTCAATTTATAATGAAATTTTATTTTATTATTATTTTTTTTTTTTTGTAACACTTTTAAAAGGGGTGCAACACGAGAACTTCCCGGGAGGTCACCCATCCTAGTACTACTCTCGCCCAAGCACGCTTAACTGCGGAGTTCTGATGGGATCCGGTGCATTAGTGCTGGTATGATCGCACCCAATGAAATTTTATTTAGTTATAGGATTTTATTAATTATCTTTTGTAATCATTTTACCATTTGTTAAACTTTGTATTATAACAAAATTATTTGTTGGAAATTTTGCTCAGGCTATTTGGAAATATTTTTTTACAGATTAATAGTTTTAAAAATTAATAAAATATTACAGTTTTAACTGAAGTTTACTTGTGTTTCACACCACATCATATCAAATAATTTACTTCGGATAAGGTAAGATGAACCAAAACGTATTTTAACCAAAATAACTTAAATGTAGCGTGGAGACGATCGTAGCGTTAATTAAGTTGGTGTTGTGTTAAGTTAAGAGAAGTTGGAAACTGGTTGGAACAATTTAATTAGAGGTTAATCATACTTTTTATAACT
Source organism: Brassica napus (assembly GCF_020379485.1). Classification (NCBI taxonomy): domain Eukaryota; kingdom Viridiplantae; phylum Streptophyta; class Magnoliopsida; order Brassicales; family Brassicaceae; genus Brassica; species Brassica napus. Next base: position 312,997 of record NW_026015992.1, on the reverse strand, counting down.
AAGATCTAGTCCTAATATTTAGTAGGGCTGGGAGAGTTGAGAGACACAGTCTCAAAATCTCTATTTTCTATAACATGTACCTTGTTTTTAGTTCTTTTTCTTTTTGCCAAGGTAAATCTTAGTTTGTTTAAAATTTTGTAAAGTTTCACAAACACTTTTTTTATGGAATTTCACTTATATGGCAAAAACAATATATCTTTCGTAATTTAAGAATATTATGCATAGTGACATCTATCTATTCTATTAATTTAGAGTCATGTTTTTATTTACTTAAAAAGTTATCATTTAAGTTTTGGAGTTATTCACATATATTAGAAATAAATATCTTTAATGATTTGGATCTTTTAGATATTACACTTTTTGGATCCATTTAAAACATATTTCATTAAAGATTATGTCCTTTGATGATTTGGACGTAATAATCAAACACAATGATAGAATAATTTATACATTTTACTAATATGTATTATTTGTTGTATATGTATTATTATTTGTTGTATAACATAATATTTTTTTTAATCTAATTTCTTTTATCGTAAATTAACACTAAGTTGTAAAATTCTATTTCAAGTATTTTTGTTCGTCTGATGTTGTTGCCATTGCTGTCAAAAACGGTACCTTCGCGTACATCAGTCATCTATATATCCTTAAAGCTTAGCTATATTTATTGATCATTTGCATTTGTATTATGTATATCACTTATTGTTATGTTTTTGTATGCGAGTTGTGAATAATTATTAGAAGCAGACATAAACATTTGTAATATATGAAAACGAACATATCATTTAATTGCATTGGAAAAATTCCCAAATCTAAATGAATTCTTAAGTATAGTATAGAAGAATAATTATTGTGATGTATTAGTTTTGAATTTATTTAGTATGAAATTCGTGCTCGAAAAAATTACTTGTAAAAATAACACTTGCTTATTGTAGTTTTTTGTTAGTAAAACTTTCTACTGAATGTAGTATTGAGAAATAACATGTGTCTGGTTCGAGACCATTAACAAATCTTGTGTGTTATTTCTGAACCAGACACTTAAAATACATTTAATATTCAAGATAACCAAAACTTCATTTCACCGTCTTACTAACATGTGTCTGGTTCGAGACCATCAACAAATCTTGTGTCTTGTGTTTTCAGTCGTTACCAAAAGATCATTTCCCATCAAATGCTTTGAAAAAAGTCTCCAGTACAGCACCCAAAACGTACCTAAACAAAGTGTAGTCATTAGAAAGACTTGGACATCATGTGAAGCTTAACAGAGCACAAGAAAGCAACGATTGTCACACTTAAGAACGTTCCCATGAAATTTTCCTTGAAAGGGCCCAGGATTTAAGCTAACAAAGCTCCATCAACTGCTTTGCCAAGAAAGAAGCATTATCCCGACCTCCCAGCCAAGAGCAGGAGAAATGAGATAATATGGTCCCCAACCCACCCCGACCAAGGAAGTCGTTACAAAATAAACTTGTATCTCAGTTTTTGAAAACACTCAAATTTGGTTAAATTCTTTAGTTTACATGTTGAGCAATACAAAGGATTGAATTTCTTTTGTATTATTATCAGATGGCATTAGCAAAAGAATCAAACATTTATTGTTCCTAGTTATACGTTTATAACGCTAAGGTAGGTTATTTGGTTACTGAAAATTTTGCTGAGAATAAAAAGAACAAAAGACTCTGGATGAATGCAACAAAAAAAAATGAAAGAAAGAAATGTTCTCTATCTATCCAAAAGGTAGTCACTCTTGTTGTCTTGGAGTTGCTCTCGGAGCTTTTGTTACATCAAATTTCTCAAACCACGGATCAGTTTGATGATATGAAGTTGTCTTTCTATTCCGATTGAGTTTGCTTCTTGTGGTTCTAGTAAACTACCAGTTCGTAGTTCGGGTCGAGAGCTTCAATGGCCTGTAGAGAGATTATAACATTGTGTAAAGAGTAAAGCTCCTTCAACAGGTTCTATAGAAGAAGAGTTGGTCCTAAATGTTTACCTGAAGCAGACTTCACACGCAGTGTATAATGGCTCTAGCGGAACCTGTATGGAGATAGTGAAGCCCTTTAGCGCATATCTCAAGCTTCTGTCTCCAGCTCAACCTAGGATTATCCGAGTCATACAGATGGTCTTTAAGCATTCCTTTTTTCATATACTCATACACAACGTTCATCTTACTTTCCTCATTGCAATACCTGATTAAAGAAACCAAATGCATGCGTCTGAACTGAGACAACATTTTGATCTATGTCCTGAATTTTTTTGATGTAAAGCTATATCGAGCTGATTACTATTTCTGTGTTAAAAAATTAAAAAAAAAGAAGACATTACATTCTGTGTTTGGAGATACTCACGGTCCAAAAAAGATTGATTCTGGTGAGATACCATGTAACAGAAAGCTTTCTTTCGTTGTTTGCTCTTTTATCTCAGGGACACTGCACTCAAAACAAAAGAGAACAGTTCGATCCAATTAATATTTTTAATATATTCAGTATTTTATCAGTGGAAGAGCAGAGAAGTTGGTTTCAAACCTTTGGATAAGGCACCAACGAAAGTGAAAGAAATTGTCGGTCAAGAAACGCACTAACAGATGGGTTACGTGAAAGTGGTCACCTGTGGGGAGATGTGATATAAGCATTTAGCTCAGACAGTGTTAACGTTCCGATCTTCTTAACACCACCATATTTTGTAGACGTTGAGGATGAACCTTCCTACCGAGACCAACCTTGTGGTGACCAACTCTGTATACGATTTATAACATGAAGAAATGTAAGTTATTTGCAGAGTAACAAAGGTTATAACTCCTTACTTTGTGAGACAACTTTGGCTGGCAATACTCTCATGGTCAAAAAAGAAATGTATTCCTGGAGTAGCATTTAGAAAAAAGTTGGCCTAAAATAACAGATGAGTGTTAGAAATGGTTACCTCCAACTAATTTAGGGTTGATATTGGTGGCTACAACAACCTTTGGTTCCACACCTGACATTACTAATTCCTCATCGATGAGCTCTGCGAGGTTGCCAAATACACTTATGCATGCGGGTCCGTCCCTGCAAAGTTGAGCATTCAGACAGTCGGACATTAACAATTAAATGACATTTTGCAACCCATAGCCTCCACCTTTCCACATATGAAAATATCAAAAGATACAGAGCAAAATGAATAAAAATTAATACCACTACACAAAGTTATAGACTTTTATCATGACATTCATCACATAATATATTTTTTTTTTAAAGTTTGATACAGAGAAACTAAGGGTTAAGAGAGAATGTTTTCCTATTCCAAACTTCTTCCTCTGTTCTGTACCAAAGACAAATAAAGTTGTATATATTAAATTGGATCCACAAAATTAGATATCTCAGAATAGCAGGAAGCAGTCAACAACACAGAGAATGAACATTTTCCCTAACCACACACAGACTTAATTAGTACTTCAGGGAAGCATGTTAACTAAACCTGAAGATGTAATCTAGATGTCATGTAAACGACGTAAGGTCAGACGACAACAACCAAACCGCTAAGGGGATCTATGTGAAGCAAGTAATGAGTTCAGGCTTCAGACATGAGGCGTCAAGTGGATTGGTATCTCGGTCTAAGTGGTCCTTATGCCCCGCACCTCCCCCAATGATATCTGCAGAGAAACATAAGGATTAATGGCAGATTTTAGAGGATGAAATTAATTATAGGTCAGGTAATGAAGTGTCTAACTGGCAATTCAGTGTTTGTGTTAGCCAGTGACAATAGCTGGTCGAAATTTACAAAACCTGAAGCTCTTTGTTGGGCTAGGGTTATTGCTAGCTGAGATATCGACGAAACTTGTTTGCTCTACGAATCTGATTGAAACAGGGGCATCAGCGAATCTGAAGTTTTGGATGCTCCTGGTGACATCAAAAACAGTTAGCTCATAAAAGGATCCTTGTTTGAGCAGGTGTTTGAATCTAGATGGTGAAGGATTGAAATAAAATCATGGATTAAAGTAACTTATAAGAGATTAAAGAGAATCAGATAATCTTCCCGTCAATCAGAACCATGTCAACACCTATGAACTTACCCCTTTTCTCTGCAATGACCTTCCTTCAATTCTGAAAATAGAATCTGGAAATTAACCATTCATTTTTGGATCTTTTCTGGAGAACTCTTGAAAAAACGTTAGCAGACAGAAGAACTATGAAACTCACTTGTGAAATTGATCGGAGAAAAGAGTCATTTAAGAAGAGGTAATGGGTTTCATTGATTCAACTCGACGTTACCTCGTAGAACCGAGGCGAAGAGGAAAAGGTACGGCTGAATCTGAAGTGATTGAGTTGCCATGTGGCGAAAAAAGCCCATATCTCCTAAATGACGTGGCTGCAGGAGGTGAGAAAAAACTCTCCTTTATAGTTATAGATGCCTCTTTTCTTATTTGGGCTAATTGGGCCTGACTTCTGATTCTTAATAATATAATCTAGGGCATTTTAATCTATATCCGAGTCCAAACCTGAATCAAAACTAAACCAAAGTAGCAAAATATCCGATTGAATTTCATATTCAAAAAATTTAGATACCCAAACCTGTATATATCAAAAATTCAAAACACTACCCAAATCATCCAAACTACATATCCTTAACATAAACCTACTCATCCTCCCTTCCTTGTAGCGAAACTCGTACATTCGGTTAAAATTTCTGATATTTATGATATCAGTTTCGAAAGCCAATCCAAAAGATATCATTCAAATAGATACTACAAAAGCCTACTTTCTTCAGCTCATTATCTCCATCCAAGACGAGGATGATGAAATTGTATGTTATTCATCTTCAAACATCTTTTTTGTTTGTGTTCGAGTAAAAAGATTCAGGAGTAGTAATGCATGGATGTTTTTAGGTTTGTTTCATGATCTAAGATTATAAATTATGAATTTTCGGTTTGATCATTTGTTTTTTAATAAATATGTAACTTTATGAAAATTACAAAAATTTGAACTGTCCTAAACCTGAACTATAAATATCTAAATCCAATATGAAGTGTAAAAATTACCCGGATTCTATATCCTATACTGAAATACCCAAAAACTTTCACAATTGATTTGATCACTTTCTTTTTAAATAGTTGTCTAGTAAGATTGGGAGACAGCCAGGCGAGTCGCTAAGTTTACATCAAATGGAAAGAAGAGAATATTGCGGTTAAAAACTTAAAAGTAATGAATCTCGGGGAGGGGGGGGGGGGAATTGAAGAGATAAACGAGTCAACAGCAATGAATCTCAGGAGAATAATTAATTAATTATAACAACTGATTGATTTGATCCCTCTTTTCTCGCGATATCAACAAATCGATGTGTATACGAGGATAGGTGGTGATCACATACGGTGCGGAAGATCGTATGATATATACTTAATTCGTCTTTTCTTATTTGGACTATTTGGACCTGACTTCTGATTCTTAATAATAGTAATCTAGGGTATTTTAACTGATACCCGAATCTAAACCTGAACCCGACCCAAAATCTCCGACCAAAAACTAAACGACCAAAATCTAAACCAAAGTAGCAAAATATCTTATCGAATTTTGTATTGAAAAAAATTAGATACCAACCCCGTATATATTGAAAATTTAAAACACTACTCGAATCATCCAAACATACATATACCTTAACATAAACCTACTCATCCTTCCTTCCTTGTAGCGAAACTCGTACATTCGGTTAAAATTTCTGATATTTATGATATCAGTTTCGAAAGCCAATCCAAAAGATATCATTCAAATAGATATTACAAAAGCCTACTTTCTTCAGCTCATCATCTCCATCCACGACGAGGGCGATGAAATTGCATGTTGTTCATCTTCAAACATCTTTTTTGTTTGTGTTCGAGTAAAAAGATTCAGGAGTAGTAATGCATGGATGTTTTTAGGTTTGTTTCATGATCTAAGATTATAAATTATGAATTTTCGGTTTGATCATTTGTTTTTTTTAAGAACTATGTAACTTTATGAAAATTACAAAAATTCGAACCGTCCTAAACCTAAACTATAAATATCTAAATCCAATATGAAATGTAAAAATTACCTGGATTCTATATCCTATACTGAAATACCGAAGAACTTTCACAATTTATTTGATCACTTTCTTTTTAAATAGTTGTCTAGTAAGGGCATCTCCATCCCTACTCCATTTTTTCCTCTAAAATGGAGTAAAAGTGAATATGGAGTAAGGAATGCTCCAACCCAACTCCATATCTCACTCCAAAATGAAATTTACTCCATAAATGGAGTAATCTCTTTTTTGTTTGTTCATCACCCCATTATGGAGTAGAAAATAGAATAGGGTTGGAGCAATTTTACTCCAATTTCACTTTTACTCCATTTTGAAGGAAAAAAAAGAGTTTTACATTGGAGATGCTCTAAGATTGGGAGACAGCCAGACGAGTCGCTAAGTTTACATCAAATGGAAAGAAGAGAATATTGCGGTTAAAAACTTAAAAGTAAGAACAAAAGTCTAAAAAGGTAAATTCTGTTAGAATCACATGCTAAAGACTGGCTTAATTAAATATTTATCAACTAAACTCTTCCGCATGATTTTTGAAAACAGAACACATTATCTGATACAAGTTTCATTCTCTTTCCACAAAGAAATGCCGAAACCATTTTGGGAGGGGATGAAAGTATTGAGGGTTTAACTATTATTTTGATACTTATCGATTAGACTGAATGAAGATTTTTGGTTTTCCACTCTTATCTTGGTCGATCACAAAGGCTTATACATTCTGCACTCTTTTGGATGTCATGTTCCTAAGGTTCATTCTTATGAAGTATTAATGATTAGACATAAAACATACAAATCTTCATCGTCAAAGTTCCTTTACTCCATTCTTTCTCCGTTCCACGTGGTTCGGTAAGAAAGAAGATTTTTAAAAAGGTCTTCGAACACGGAAGATAATAACCAGACAACCATCTAGGTACGTTTTTGTCTGGCTTAAGACTCTAATGTGAATAAAATAACATACAAGCCTGAAGCTATATAGATCTCTTCCAACAGTTAGGTATCACATTTTTGAACTTTTAATAAGCTGACAACAATCTATGTACAAGAACAAACCAAACTTTGAGTCTAAAAGGACTAGCGGGTATACCTTCTCTTCTTCATCAAAATATAATACTTTCACTTCTGGAAACAGACTTGAAGCTGTTTCTTTTGAAAACCCCAGAAAGAATTAGCGACACGAGAAAACAAGTACAAGAACAGTGATCACAAGTGCAACACTGAATATCAGAGCCTGCGCGATATAGGTAAATCCTCTTATAACACCGTTCGTTTCATTTTCATTGGAAGATAAAGAAAGGAGATCTGAGGAGGAGAGAGATACTCACAGCAATAGCAGAGGCAGCAAGACCAGATCGTTCCCGAGGATCTCTGCGGTAATAGTTTGTTAGATATAGAAATGTGGCAAAGTACCACGCAAACGGGAAGACGAATCCAACAAGAAACCTAACATTAAAAGAAGTCGTGGTCAAATGAAACTGCTGCTTTCAGCAAGACATGACAAAAAAAAGAAGAAGAGTGAGTGAGTGAGTGAGAAGAAAGACTGACGAGAGCCATCCGATTCCAAAACCAAAGCAAGGAAGAGGCTTATAGAAGAGTCCTCCTAACTCATTCTCCTCCTCATCACCATCACGGATCAGAATATACTTTTTTTCCTCTAAATCTGCTTCACAACATATTATTCCCGAGAGATTGATGATTATTCAATACTGACAAATTGAAAAGACAAAAAAAGATCACCGAAGCATACTTACTCTCATTCATGGCGAATGAATTATATATTTATTCTCGCCGATTAAACAAACTCCCTGTTACCAAGAAACCTCAACATCAAGAATCTACCAAGACATTACTGATGTAAGAAAGACAAAGCTGGTTCCTTTATCACACATATGTTTCTAAAAAAGCACTAAGCTGATTCCTTTGAATACCCAACATTTTTGAGGAATGTCGGGAGATTATGATTGATGATCCCAGTTACAAAAAAAACAACAACAACGAAATGACAATAAACCCTACAAGTCCGAGAGAAAGCAATCGAGAAAAAAAAGACGGAAAAATAAAATTTCCGAGGAAAATGAAAAGGAAATTACCAGAAAATTTGAAAAGCTCTTCAAGGGACGAACGATCGGGAGAGACTGATTACCTGCGAGATTCGTGACCGTGACCTTCGGAAAGAGAGATTCTTGCTTCTTCTTCTTTTCTTTGTGACATTTGTTTATTTGCTTCTCGGCATAGCTCCACATTTTACGTTTTTGTTCTTTTGCCACCGAAATAAAAACGGTTGTAAAATTTGGAAAAATAAATATAATATGAACATGTGCATAAACAAGATAAATACGCATATCTTAATTAACATATAAGAAATCATAAGAACAGGTCGCAATTAGATACCTTTCGATATTATTACAATCAAGTAAGACTTGATTTTAATACAATATCTAAATATAAAAATCAAAACCAAAAACAAAACAAAACAAAAAGCGTCTAGATATTTTGCATGTTGCTGGAATATATTTGTATCTTGTTATTACAAAAAAAAAAAGTTAAACTATTAATCACAAAATTTTAGTGTGAGATATTTAACATTTTTAGTAATTTATAGTCGTTTTAAAAAATTTAAAATATAACATATAAAAAAAAAATTTTGTTTATTATATGGTTGATGTGGTTGTTTAATATCTTTTAAAAATTTAAAACTAAATAAAAAGGAGCTAAGATACAAAAATTATTATCAAATATTTATTATTCATAATTATTTATTGTCATATATATACGTTAACCATATTAGACAATTTTGTAGCTTTTATTTAAGAAAAATGCGAAAATATTCTTTTGTACATTATTTATTAATTTAATAGTTACTTTAGTAAAAAAATATAATATAAGTTAAGTGAACCAATTTATTTATCTAAGAATTATGAATTTCATTTTCATGGTAATACGTGACTACAAAACAATGTTATAAAGTTTCTCAATTAATATATACGAGATTACGAATGAATGTGTTGTCAACAACTGTGTGATTCAATTCATAAAGGCATATCTCTCTTACACGAAATCATAAGACAGGTGGAGAAGTGAGAAAAAGAAAATTATGGGGTAAAATTGGAAATAGAAAAGAAGAGCAAATCGTAATAAGAGGAAACCGTAAGACCCTTGAACATAAATAAAAGGAACGGACAGGCTTACACGTTTACTACACATTCAGAGTCTCTCTCTACCTATCGCTTTTTATCTCTTTACTAATCGCTTCAGATCCGAGCTTGGAAGATTTCATTCAAGCTCTCTAAGAAAGTCTTTCACTTTTGTTCTCAATCTCTCTCCATCCTACTCAGTCTCCCAAGGTTCGCAAATCTTCTTCTACTTTCTCTCTGATTTTTTTGAGATTTGGATCTTCTTCTCTGTATTTAATCTCTTTACGATTGATTTGGCGATGGGTCGATTCTAGAGTTTTTCAATTTGATCTGCGTCGTCGTCCTAACATGGATCAATCAGTGGTTGAACCCATTAGCTTTGTTTATCTCCTTGTTGATTTTCAAAACTTACTAAATGCTTTTATGGATATATTTGGGATGGTATCTATATGATATTGGATGAACCCATTAGCTTTGTTTCTCTCCTGACATAAATTTTGTTGTCTTTTATATCTGAATGTGTGTTTGGGTGTGTGTTTGTTACAGTCATGGCAGGATCAGCACCTGAAGGCACCCAGTTCGATACTCGTCAGTTTGACCAGAGGCTCAATGAAGTGTATGTCTTTTAATAATAATAATACTTTGTCTTCTCTCTCTCTATGATTTTCCATATTTGGCTAATTGTTATTTCTTATTTTGGTGCAGCCTTGAGGGACAGGATGAGTTCTTCACCTCCTATGATGAGGTCCATGAGAGCTTTGATGCCATGGGTTTGCAAGAGAACCTTCTTAGGGGTATCTATGCCTATGGTATGTCATTAATATGAATCATCATAGTCACATCCTCTTAACTCTTGTCTTATACTTGGGGGCTTGATTGTTGTTTTTTTTTTGTTACAGGTTTTGAAAAGCCTTCTGCTATTCAGCAAAGAGGAATCGTTCCCTTCTGCAAGGGTCTTGATGTGATCCAGCAGGCTCAGTCTGGTACTGGCAAAACCGCCACTTTCTGCTCTGGTGTCTTGCAGCAGCTTGACTTCTCCCTCGTCCAGTGCCAGGCTCTCGTCTTGGCTCCCACCAGAGAGCTTGCTCAGCAGATCGAGAAGGTCATGCGTGCTCTCGGAGACTACCTTGGCGTCAAGGTCCATGCTTGTGTTGGTGGAACCAGTGTCCGTGAGGATCAGCGCATTCTCCAGGCCGGTGTTCACGTTGTGGTTGGAACTCCCGGTCGTGTCTTTGACATGCTCCGAAGACAGTCTCTTCGCTCTGACTCCATCAAGATGTTTGTCCTTGACGAAGCTGATGAGATGCTCTCCCGTGGTTTCAAGGATCAGATCTACGACATCTTCCAGCTTCTCCCACCAAAGATTCAGGTCGGAGTGTTCTCAGCTACGATGCCACCAGAGGCTCTCGAGATCACGAGGAAGTTCATGAGCAAACCGGTGAGAATCCTGGTGAAGCGCGACGAGCTCACGCTTGAGGGTATCAAGCAGTTCTACGTGAACGTGGAGAAGGAAGAGTGGAAGCTCGAAACTCTCTGCGACCTCTACGAGACCTTAGCCATCACTCAGAGCGTCATCTTCGTCAACACTCGCCGCAAGGTGGACTGGCTCACTGACAAAATGAGGAGCCGTGACCACACGGTGTCAGCCACTCACGGAGACATGGACCAGAACACGAGAGACATCATCATGAGAGAGTTCAGGTCTGGTTCCTCCCGTGTCCTCATCACGACGGATCTCTTGGCTCGTGGTATCGATGTGCAGCAAGTGTCTCTGGTCATCAACTTTGACCTCCCGACTCAGCCGGAGAATTACCTTCACCGTATCGGAAGAAGTGGAAGGTTTGGGAGGAAAGGTGTGGCAATTAACTTTGTGACGAAGGATGATGAGAGAATGCTTTTTGATATTCAGAAATTCTACAATGTTGTTGTTGAGGAGCTTCCCTCAAACGTCGCCGACCTGCTTTGAAGAAGAAGAAAAGAAAACCACTGTTGTTCGCCGTTGAAGAAGAAAAGGTTACTTGTTTTGCAAGCTTCTTATTTTGATTTTTGACCCATCTTTGTCTGTTCCTCTCTCTCTATCTACTCATCGATACCTCTCGTCTCATTTTCGAACATATATGTCTCATCTGAACATGTTTCTTCTTAATCGCATGATGCAATATTTATTTATTTTCTCGTCTGATACACAAAGTTTTTCGTAATAGGCGTCGATTAAGCTTTTAGTGGATATATAATTATTATATATGGGCTCGTTTAAAAAACAAAGTACAGTATACACAAACAATAAAAATAGATTATTAAATCAGTAATCACGTCTCTTTTTTTCCATTAGGATATTAGTGTACGCATACACAAACACAGTACAATTCTTTTCTAATTGTTCTAAATCATATAAACGATTTGAATAGTGAGAAAACAAAGAGTATAATTTTTTTTTATATATTTTCATCTATTTTGAAACCCACTCATAGAAAACAATGAGTTAAAACAAAACTTACTTGGGTATCAAATCATGTTTGAAGCTGTATCATTAGAAGAAGTCCCACTGATGACACTCAAAACCGAATGTTTCCTGTGAAGCTTGACTCTTAGCTGTCTTATCTTAGCATCGACCCTAGCCGTGAAACCAATCTTTGTCTTCTCTCTAGCCTTTGACTTCTCTCGTTTCCACATTCTCTCATCCTCCAAATCGATCCTGAAATGCTTGATCTCTTGTATAATATGATGGTCGAGAGGGTTCACTGATCTTTGGTACGAGATGTGAAACAAGTAAGGGAGTGTTGTGGCCGCTATGACCAGGAGGTTGGTGAGCCAGAAGATCGGTGCAGGCGCTAGAACCTCGATGAGCATGTGGAAGATGTTGCCAGAGAGTTTGGGTGGTAACATGCCGTAAAGGGCGAGGAAGATGTACCAAGCTCCTATGCTTCCCCAAATCATCACGTGTTGGATCCAAGTGAAGTGGCTCATGGTTAGAGCGATTTGAACGTTTACTGCCCAAATGATGCAAGTGAACATGGCCGTTCCCATGGCGTTCATGTCTGCGGTTTGGCCATCAGAGCGGAATGATTGGACGTGGAAGATTCCGAGGTTGAGTGTGAAGATGACTATGGATGCGTAAACTCCATTCCCATCCATCCGAGGATTCTGTACCAGTCGAAGAATAGGTTCTTGGGGCCTTGTTGATACAATGCAGGAAACTAGAAGGAGAAAAAGGCAATTAAATTAAATTAAATTAAATTAAATTAAATTAAGAAGGTTTGTTTTTTCCTAATGTGAAGATGATAACCTGTAAGCAGACATCAGAAGGAACATCTTGTTCAAAAACTCCGAGAGAAATGACAGGGAGAGAGGTTAGGACAACGTTGAAGAGTAATAAGTAGGAGTCGTTGAATATTGATTGACCAGAAAACCCGGTGAAGGCTTCGAAGTAGAAGAGAGTAAGGCCAAACGCTATGTTCTTGTAGAAGAAATAACAAATCTGTGACAAAGAAAAACAATTACCGATCAAGACACCATATAGATGTGGTCTAGTGATATATCTAATATATTACCATTTGGGCTATTCTCTTGTAACACCAATGTCCATGGACAACAAGTAGTCTCTCCAGAAACCGAAACTGGGCTATGGAGAAGTCACTTGCCATTACAGCCTGCAACAAAAAAACAGATATTATTTTTATCAAATTAAAAAAAAAACTTTTAAGCATGTTTCATTGTGTTGAAGAAAAGTTTAAGCACCTGCATGCCTTCAACGCCACTGATGCCGACACCAATATGAGCTTCTTGAATCATCCCAACATCATTTGCACCATCACCGATTGCTAAAGTTGTCTTCCCTGTTCCTTCTT
>NW_026015991.1:0-60606 GCF_020379485.1 Brassica napus | reverse complement strand
ACATTATTACCCATTCAAATAAAAAGATTAAACAAACACATCCACATAGAAGATATCCAAGATAACCAATCTCGAAAGGGACACAAAGGGCGGCAACAACAGCTCCACTGGCTCCAGCCTCTTGTCTTTATTAAATATCTACATGTCCAATGTCAACATGCCAATGCTATTTTCTTCTTATGAGAAATACATAAATTCGTTTAAAACTCATTAAAGTCCAAATACTCAGAACTGTCACTCATTTTATAGTTATTTCTACAAGTCTTTATGTATTTGTTTTAAAGGTCCGGTAAGAGCAACATGTTAAAAATAAATAAAAACATATAACAAACATAATAAGGATAATAAAATTATTGCTTAATACACACAACTTTACACAACTAAACTCGAGAAAAAATACTCAACAACTTAATATAATTATGTACTCTCAACAGTACAAAAAAAAAATTAAAAAAGAACAAATAATAAGTCTCAGTGACACACAAACAAACAACACGAACTATATCATCACATTACTAACCAATTTAGTCCTTCATAAGTGGAATAACAATGATACACAATTCATCATCACAACTATAATCCTATAACAATAAAAAAACTTGAAAAACAACTCAAAACGTAAAATTCACAACTACAATAACCCTAGCAATATTGAAATAAAAACAAGACTCTTGTCCATAACTCCGCGCTTGCGCGGAGCAATATCCCAGTATAGGTGTACAGTTGATATTGTTCAGGTTTTCTTTAAGATTCTAAGAGCATCCTTATTGCTAGGACCAAGATGAAGTTCTTAGGATAGTTTATTAATATATGTAGATTAAGAGATGAAGTTAAGATACTTGCGTAAAAGTGGAGATTATTGGTAGATACTTTTGTTGGTTCTTAGTTAAATAGAAAATTTAATTTTTTAGTAAGTTATTTGTGTTTAAAATAAAACATATAACATTAAAATAGAAAACATAAGAAAACTACAAAGTTGAAAAAAAATTACAAGGTTGAAAAAAAAACATTAAAATGCAAAAAAACAATTTTTTTATTCAATTCATAAAAACTTAAACATGAAATGTTAATTTTTCAGTCCTAAATTGATCCCATATATTTTTGATCAAATCAAGTTTTAATTGTTTATGGACTGGTCTATCCCGAACTCTTACTCGACGATCAAGTGTATTGAAAAGCTCAGTAGGCATCTGACGCAAAAGAAAAATCCCCATCTTGAAACGTGTCATCTTGAGTCTCTGTACGTCGTTCATCTTCGACAATCATATTATGGAGTATGATACATGCTCTCATAATATTTGCTATCTTGGATTTGGGCATGAAATCGCCGGCGAAATTTGGGATGACGGAAGAAGAAATGAGAAGAACGATGGGATTTCAATTTTGCCACCTTGTCGGCGTCGAGAGAGTTCGAGAGAAGAAAGAAATGAGAAGAACGAGAGAGACACTCCTTTTCGTACACAAACCCTAGACCCAACTAACATGTGACACCTGCCCCTGAAAGACGTGTCCGAGAACTTCTTAACTAAGAAATGAGATGGCCCTTTTGCAAATGTTTTCAATATTTTTCATTTTTATTTCGACCCATAATACTAGAAATGGGCTTAAGATATGGCGATAACCATGCTCTAACTATTTTTTTTATCAAGTAAAATACATAGATGACGTTGAAAAAAAAAAAAACATAGATGACAACTGTGAGAACAATTGTTAAGTATTGGTCTTTTAATATGTCTACAGGAGAGCAAGCGTAAAGATGCAAGGCTTTTGCTCTTGTGTTCATAACATAGAGAAACCTCCCTGCAGCTGGAAAGAATTCGTCAAGGTTTACTCGCCCGTTCTCCTACTTGTATTCATGAGCGTTTTTTCTTGTTCTTATTCGTTCTTGATAATCTCTTCTTCTTATAAGACCTTAGGGTTGACATGACTGAGCGTTAATAGTATTAGCTTTAGTGGGATTGAAAAGGCTACGAGCTTGATGTGTTGGTGAAATGACACAAAGAGAGTGTTCCTTGACATGATTCTTTGTGTCATTGCACCACACATCAAGCTCCAAATCGTTGAGCTTAGCAGAACAATTCAAGAGTAACTTTGTTTTCTAAATTAAACAAATTTCGATTACTTGTGCTCCAAGCTCCATCCTTTGATTACATTTCATGTTTAATTTTTTTTTTTGAATTACCAGGATGTTCAGCCGTAATCACCAATGCCCGAAACACACATCATGTATTAATATTAGTTTCGTCCTAACGGTCAATCAAACTGGGGATCTGTGAATGGTCAGGATCCTTTCCAGTTGAGCTAATGTCGACCTATGGTCATGCTAATTTTTTTTCCTGCCTGTCTCCACTTTACTACTAACGATTTTGAATAATTTATTTGTTGATTCAAAATCTGGAGATGTTCCACGCCACCTAACTGATAATAGTCGTTGGTTATTAAAATCAAGAAGCCATGTATAGAATGAGTCTAGGCAAAATCTAAAGCAATACTATTTCTAAGAAGACATCTTATTCTTGGCTCTGAAACTTTAGTGATCGTCGGTTAGTCTCTTGTGCTTTTGGATAACTCACACTCCTTACTCAAATATGAAAACCCTTTACCAATTAGCATGACAAATCATCTTCAAAACATACATGGCACACTAGACTTATGTAGAATAAGGTTAAGCCAAAGTCTTAGCATATCCATTAAATACATGGAGGAGTGGTAGTTATTACTTATTTCTCTATACTATACCAGGAGTCAATACCATGACTCAGCTGATTTTTAACATTGTAATAGGTACCACAATTTCAGATTCTTAGAGATATTTTAGATGACAGAAGAGAGAGAGAGCCAACAGCATCTCTATCTATCTAATCTGTGGTCGCTTGAATGATGAGTTGGACATAGGAAGTGTCATCTCTACCCTTGATCTTTCTTGATTTTGCATCACCTGACTAGTTACTCCTCTTCGACCACCAGCCCCTTCTCCAAAACTCTCACCAGAGCTCTTCCTCCGCCTCTCGTTGTGTCCAGCTAAGCGTCTCCGACAGCTTCTTTTAGCTTCATCAAACTCTGGGAGCTCGTGAAACCTGTTTCAAACCATTCAAAGTTACAGCAAGTGTGTGGGCTAATAAAACTCAGCAAAATTTTGTATGGTACCTGCTGCATTGTTGACAGAAGCGTTGTTTAACGCCTGCGAGATAGACAGAAGATGCCTTTGCATGAACTTCGCACACTTTGTGTCTCCGGTGATACTGTTTAGCCTCTTTCAAGTCAGTTGTGCATCTATCTACTTGACAAAGCCGCGATGAGACACGGTTGCTGCTAGATCCTTTAAACCTATCCATCACTCCTTTCCTCTTTCTCCTCTCTCTCAACTTCCTCTTCTCCATCAGTATCATTCTCTAATTCTTCATCCGCATGGTAAGTTGACATAGGAGCCTTCTTTTTCAGATACCCTAGTCCTTGTGCTTTTTTTGCCCTCCATTTCTGGAGAGAAACTTAAAGCTCTAGTCTTATTGGAAGCTCTTGTAGGCTAAGAAATGTTGAGGAATGAGACTTGGTGATATTGTTGACGAGGTTGAAGCATTTTGAAGTGTCTAAAAGGTGAAGTAAAGTTGGGTCATGGACCACTGGTTTTTGTATGCTTCTCTGGTGGAATAAGTGCATGATTACGTTGATAAGCTACCTCAGAAAAAAAAGAGAAAATAGATTAGATAGATTGGGTATAGAAACTCATAAGATGTTTTTGACAGTTTTCATTTGTTTGTTTTTTAGTTATAGACTTTGGTTTATAGAAGTATGACATTTTCATTTGTTTGGTTGTTTCAGACCATTTTATCTTGAAGATATCATTGGTTGCCTTAGAGAAGATGTTTTTTATTGGCCTGCCACTGTATGCAATAGTACATACGGTCCATAGTTTACACATGGACTTAACTCTTTTTCTTTTTTTTGGAACACACACATGGACTTAACTCATAAACCAGTTTCTTCTGTTCTTTAGGAACCAAACAAAAGTTTATCAATTATTTGATGTGACTCTTGAATTCCTTTTCTTGCTGCAGCAAACCTTGAGTATTCTTTTGCTAGGCACAAATCTTAGGATTTGCTCTCTTGTTGGTTTTGCGTTTGATCGTGTTTACTTGATGTCATAAGCATGATGATGTATGTTAGATGTGTCTGGACCAGGACAAAAAATAGAATAGATGCTTGCTTATATACGATTCTCTTCTTCTTTTTTTTTTCTGCTAGGATTTATTGTCACCACGCTTATATAAAGACTAGGATCGGCCCGCCCTACGGGCGGGATGTAAATTTTAAATAATTAAAACAGTTATATATGAAACTTTACATATTAATTTGATTCTGTATATGTTATTGTACGTGGAGACTAAATAAACCAAGTTATTTGTATATATTATTATTTTTGCGTAGAATTATGTATTATTTTGAATCAATGAGTAGATCGCAGGAAAAAATCTTAGGGGTTTCTTACTTTTTTATATTTTTTCTGTATATATTGTGTATTAAATCTTAGTAATGAATATAAATTAATATACATTTCGTTACATTAGAATATGGGAAGAATATAATTTTAACCTAACAGTATTTGGATGTACAAATTTGTTATTTGTTTTTTTTTAACTATCACTATTATATTTATGTGTATCTAGTTATGTTAGGATAATTAATACTATATGGATTATATTTTATGGGGCTATATATTTTGTATGAATAAGCTAGTACGAATAAAACTAATTGTGTTGATTTATTTGACATATATTTGTATTTTGTTGTATGAATAATGTAGTAGATATATTCCATGGATATACTAAATCATTCGAAACACAGTAAACATGTATTATGGACCCTGTATTTGGTAACCAATAATTTGACGTATGTGTAAGTGTTAACATGCTTTTTTTTATTAAACCGAGAAATGTAAAACTCTTAAATATGACGGAGTCGTCTATACCGAAATCTAGGTGGTATAGACTGATGATACAAATTATGACTCAATCTATACCGAAGAACTCTCTTTTTCCTCTGCTCTTGTCACTCATGTTGGTTCAGATGGTGTTTGTCTCTCCTTTTACCTCCAGACTTCATATATATAACAAACACACAAATGCATGCAACTTTAAATCCAAAAAGAAACGGGTCCGTGATTGACACCAAAAAAATTTGAAGCGGACTATATGTTAAACCATACTAAACCAAAGAAGGCTGTATCTCCCTCCAGAACATAACCCTAAATGTATGACAGGAAACTTATATTTACAGGTTAGTGATTAACTCTGTGAGAATCTCCTAGTCATGTCACGGTTTTCATGCATGTGGCAACTGGTAAACGTAAATCAAAACTTGTAAATGGTCAGCGCCTTTCCTATCGAAACTGGTGTACCACTTAAAGAAGGGCAATAGAGATGGTTAGTTGTGTACTTAAGAAAAAAAAAAGAATATTATTGCTTAAAGATAATTTTAGACAATAGTTCAGAAAAAAATAGAAGAAGATAACTGTAAAACTTCAGTAAAAAAAGAAGATAATTGTAAACCTCGATTGTGAAAGCAAAGCTCTAAGTTTTTAACGTGACGATATAAACAAACTCCTTGGTTCTTACGAAAAGATGAGAAAGGGAATTCAAGTATCAAGACGTTCCATCAACCTGAAGAATCTCAGTGTCAAGATCTTAGCCAATGACTCTCAGTAATTGAATAGCATGAAAAGTAACAGACTAAAAATGATAATGGAACTCATTACAGCAGCTATATGAAGATACAAAAACAATAAGTATGATTCCCATATAATAAAAGCTTGAGGAAACTACGAAAGGAATTCGGCTAATTATCTACTATAAGTTAACAAAAGTATAATAATACCAGTTGAAGTGAATCCTGGTTTTGGTGGTTTGCATAGGATCTAACTCTTTCTTCAAGCATAGTTGCACATCTAGTCACACCCAGCAGACTACGCTCAGCACAGATCCCACCTAATACTGAGAAGATCAACTTATTATCTCTGAAAATATCACTGCGTTAATGCGTATAAGTTGATTGTTTTTACTTTTACCTGAGATTTCAGGGATGGTAAGACATTCCAGAACCTTAAGGTCGCATCTCCTCCTTCAGTTACAATCGTCTTTCCAACAGGTGAGGCCGCAAGGTACAACAGGTTCTAACAGTTTCAAAATTTAAAGGATCCATTTCCTTGAGCTTTTGCATGCAGCCTTTACTGTGAGGATCGAAGATACTCCAAACGAAGTTATAAACTTCAGAAAAATCAGTTATAAACTCCAATCACTAAAATAACGTCTACCATAAAATAAAAACTTAGAATCATGTCTGCAATTGTTTGAATAATTACCATACATTTAGCAAGCTTGATTCACCGTTCTTGAACATTGGGAATCTGATGGTCTTCTGCTTGACCTTCCTAAACCAGATGCTGAAGGAAGCAATTGTTGAGAAAGCAACTCGACTGGATGAGAGATGAAGATAGAAGATGTTTCAGTTATTAATCACCTAAATACTGAGTATACTCGATGTCAAATACACCTTGGATAAGAATATTGACTCACCTTAACGTCCACCATGAGCAATCGATATCTAGATGAGTATTTTGGAGATCGCGATTCCCAGAAGAGACATACTAACATATTTATAACCGATACTGCCGACGGAAACTACGGAAATGAAGATCTCGTAGTTGGCGTCTGAATTAATGGGATTAAAGACGTAAAAAAGACGTACAGAAACGGGTAGGACACTCGACCGGCACCGTCTCCGCTAAGAACACACCTGTTCATCACCACAGATTAGGGTTTGCGCAGTAAGGTGGTAGCATGGCCGAAAACAAAGAACGAACTTAAGCCCAATCTTTAGACAAAGCCCATCTGATTTCCAAGTTAATGAATCACTGCGTTTTGATAAAACTGGACACGTGTCAACCGCACAGAACTCGAATTTGTGACATGGAATCCCATGTGGCTTCACCAGGAGAGAATCAACTCTTCTTTATATAATTAGATTCTTTGTAGAAGTGGGGAATTACGGATTGAGAGATGAATATAGAACAATGAGATTACTTTAATTAAAAGGTTGATCCAAACAGACATCTTGAACCTGAAAGAGATTTGTTTTGAGTTTTTTTTTTTGGATCAATTTTTGTTTTGAGTTTAAGGTTATTTTTACCTGCTTAAAAGTAACAATATCTCTCAGTTTAGATTTTTTAACAGTGTGTTGTGTTGTGGAGGATTCATCGCTGACAGATTCCACTAACTACCTCATAACTATGAATTAATAGAGTCACTGAAACAAATGAATGTAACTTTGAATCTTTGAGTTGAACAGCTAAAGAAGTAGTAGCAAACAGATAAGTTGTTTTACTTACTCTTTCACCGGTTGACTGATAAACTTTGTCATCATCTTTTTTACAGTTGAACTTTTGTTTTCTTGGTGTTGAATTATATATCTGACTGAAACTGGAATACTAATTACTGGTTAGTGAAAGAGACAAGACACAAAGGTTTCACATGCCACATTGTACTCTCTCCCAGACGGAACTTAGTTTTTTTGTTTTATTTTGCAAAAGCTGCATTTGTTGTTTCTACAGAACTGAACATGTAAACTTGTCTCTATGAGTTTCCGGTTTGGTTTGGTCTGGTTAGATGATTAATTATTCGGTTAGAATTGTAGTTTATCTGGTAAACAAATAAAAGTATATGTAATTCAATGATGAAATTTGGATTCGGTTTGAGTTAGCTTGGTTTTAAAAGCATACACACTCTCTGTTTCTTAAAAAATGGCATTTTAACATTTTTTCTTGTTACACAAAAATATCATTTTAGAATTTCAAAGCAAATTCTATTTAATTTCTGCTTAATATTAATTGTAAACTGCATTGATCTTATAAATAATTTTATTTATCTCAAATAGAATTAGTCAAATATGTGTTATTAATAAAAATATAAATACATTTTAATCATTTTTTAGTCTGTATAAAAAATGTTAAAGTGACATTCTTTATGAAACGAAAAAAGAGTATAACTGATTGGTTCATTTTTGGTTTAGTGAAAATGATTAATTGTGGTATTAATGGACTCTATTTGTCCACTTGTCACATCTCCTTCACAAGGACACTGTATAACCAATAGATAATATTCATCCGTTGCACAAAAAAAGATAATATTCATCTGTTTCATTTTAGGTATCGTTTTAGATTTGTGCATAAAATTAATAAATATTTAATATTTAATATTTTTAAAATAAAAACATCGTTAACTATACATCTAACCATATTTAAACCAATAGATAAATAAACTGAAGAATATAAAGAATTATATATCATATAAAATTAAAAAAAATTGTATTGAAATTTGAAAACATCATCTAATTTGAAACGGAGGGAGTAATAAATAACAATAATGGTTCGTTATATGTTAACGTTCATTTGATTTTCTTTGGTTGGAAATGAAATTTTAATATAAAAGTAATTCCCTAGAAAGCTTCTCTAGTAAAATGTTTTTTTTCCTCTATATAAATTCATTCATACTCATGCAAACAATCCAAAGTTCAACCACAAAATAAGCTTCACATAAGAGCAGAGCAAAGCATCCTGCTAATAAAATAACAAAGCAAAACCAGACTTCTCATATTTTCAAGTGTCCATTTCCAACTCTTCATTTTGGCCAATATTATAGAATCAACCTGAGTATATGACCTTCAGCTGTGCATGAGGAGTTGGCCATTCTCGTTTCGGACCACCCATGGCCATGATGCTCCTGTTAATCTTTTTGCTGCTGACCAGAAAAACCAATGTTGCATTTGACTAGTAAAATGTTTGACATTCAAGTTTTGGACTATCTAAAAAGAATAGTAAAAAACAAAGATTCCAGAATGTGACACCCCGAAAAGAAGATCTTTTAAATCCACCAACATAAGAATATATGACAACTGAATAATTTATTTATTTGATTGGATCTCAGTCATATAGAAGAGTCCATGGGGTTGATATCTGCATTAGGCACGTGGGTTTGGTTTATTCGGTTAGTTCGGGTGGTTAGTTCAAAATTCAGTTCGTTTGGGTCAGTTGAAATTTTACCAAAGTAAAACGAAAAAATTTGGTTCAGTTTTGGTTAATTTGATTTCAAAAATTTTACCGAAGTTTTTGGTTATGCGGTTAGTTTAGTTAATTTTCAGTTCAAATTTACTTATTTTGAATTTTTTTTACTAATTTCTTTGGTTAATTCGGTTATTTTGATTCGGATGTTGGTTCAGAATTTCAGTTAGGATTGGTGTTGTTTGAATTTTTTTTAGAAAACCGAATTAACCGAGCAAAACCAAAAACCAAACTTTTTCTAGTTTCCGACCCGAACTTTCTAACCGAACACCAAACTTTTCGGGTCGGTTCGGTTTGGGTAATAGCCGCAGGCCTACTGTGCATGTTGCAGGCATTCAAACGTTTTTTTTTTAAATGGTTGGATCCTTTTAGTAAAGATTCTTCTCTGCATGATTTCCTTTGTTCCCCCGCGTCGTTCTTTAGACGTTACCAAACAAAATGGACGTAACTATCCGTAGGACCGTAACCCAACACTCCAATATATCAAAAGATGCCTTTGTTTTCTTTAAGAATTCAAACTATATATGTTTTGCTCATATCAATTATATTATGCCACGTATCAGGATCTGTTTGGATTTGCCAAGAAAACAAAATTATGTATATGGTTAACGCTAAATATAAAATAACTTTTTTCAAAAAAAAAATTTTGAATTTTTTATAAATGATTAAATCCCCTAGACTATATTTGCGAATTGATTTTGCCACATGTTTTTTCTACAATCAATTTCACAAAACAAATATGACATGACTACTGAAATTGATGACATATCTTATAGCTTAATATGACATGGACAATTGTATTTAATGTTAATTTATATTTTTGGTAAACTTTTCAAAATATGGTACTAACTCATATATTACATTTAATGTCAATTTATATTTTGGAATTTTTTTTAAAATATAGGAATAACTCATAAATTATTATTAAAATAAATATATTCAAATATGGTACTATAAATTTCGAAATATAATTTAATTATATATTTTCAAATTATACAATTTTATTACTAAAATTTTCAAAATTGTATACAATTTTTATAGAAAATTAGAAACATTTAATCGTAAAATCATTATTTTCTTATATATCTACAAATTTTATAAATATTGTTTAATTTTAATTTTTGGTAATTACACAACTCTTACAAATCTATTTAATATGTTTAATTAAAATAAATAGATAGAAAAATCTATCTAGGATTATAATTTCAAATATATACATGCATATTCTTAAATATTAATTTTATATTTAATTAAATAAAACTTATATTAAAATGTTGATATGAAAAAGAAAATTTAAAATATTAATAAAATTTTATTTTAAAATATAATTTATATTTATCTGTTAAAAAATATTTTAATTTTTTTTACTGCACATGGTGCAGGAAAACACCTAGTTCTATGGAAATGGTTCTATGGTTCTATTAAAAAAAATAGTTCTATGGCTTGCTATTTTTTTTTAATTATTCACAATGTATAGAGCCATTTTACATATACATTAAAACTATATAAATTAATAATTTTATAATTATGATAATTTATTTATTTATAGAGTTATCAGTTTAAAGATTCTTTTAGATTGTATTTATATAGTTTTTATTTTCAATTTCTTAGAAAGGAAGAAAATTTGATTTTCACAACAATATATACCAATTAAATTTTGTAAATTTGGATTTCGTCTCTTTTGTTAGATTATTTGATATTTAAAATATGAGAATTACATTTCATAAAATATAAATGATTTTTAGTTTTAATATGAAAAATACATAAAATATTGAAATGAAAAGACATAGATGAATTTATTTTTAAAATAAACATTAAAATATTTTCTTATGTTTATATAAATTGTCTGTAAATTGTATATAAGCAATTATGAATTTATAATTTTAATGGAACCATGTATATATTTAAAAGTTTTCAATTTTGTTTTTTTTTTTAATTGTATTGTCAAATCTTATAGTAATTTAGTTTGAAAATAAAACTTTTAGTTAATTATTGAATATTAATTTATAGAGTTTTTACTATATGTATTATATTTTCAGGGTTGTAGTAGATATGGTTTGTTGATATCAAACTACGAAACACAAGTTAATATTGTGATATATACATATATATCATTTTGAAACTAATAATCACTATCAGTTTCTTCTGATAATTCAAATTCTAATATTAATAATTTAGTTTTTATTTCTTGAATATCTGGTTTATTTTGGAATATTTCGTTTATTTTCTTTTTCATCTTGCATTATGTGAATCTATGTCCAGCTCTTTTACAATTTTAACAGACTAATTTTTGTGCATTTATTGGTTTATATTTTTTTTCTTCTTTGAATGATATTTGATTAGTTGTTTTTTGTCATCTGTGTATTTTATTATTGGTGTATATTACTTTGGTGTATATTACTGTTTGTTTCTACAAAATAATAAATAGAATATATTTGTACAAATACGAAAACTACTACCAAGAATCATGATGACAAACAAATGGAACCTACGAGAAAACTTATGCAACCAAGTGTAATTAAAAGACAAGATTCTCTATCAACCACCACTCAAAGTGTCGACACCACTCAGAAAAAAACACATATTAAAGCACTCAACATGCATCTTCTACGATAAATATCTCTTTTATCAATGAAGAGAGGGATATAAGAGAGACACAAGCAATTAAAGTTTTCAGATTTCAAGCTTTTAAAGTTTTAAAATCTACTTTTGTAATTGATATATTAAAATTTGTACTTTAATCCAAACTCAATAAAACGAGTTTATACTCGACATTTAGCGCCTCTCTTCTTTTAGACTTAAGCCTTAGCAACTCTCGACCTCAGTAAGTACCCTTTTAAAGGTTAATACTTAGTGTCTGGAAGTATCGAGTAGACTTCACATCATGTATCACTTAAAGACAATATTCCCATTCAAGTATCAACCACGATTCGAAGTGTCGGCATCACTAAGAAAGAGAGACGTATTGAAGCACTCAGCATGCATCTTCTACTATGAATACCACCTCTCTCAACATGGTTTATTTCCTTGTAAAGACCATTTTCTTCTTCTATTCTTCTTATTTCAACATGGTTTATTATTGAATTTTGGATACCTGTATCTAGTGAATTATCCCACCAATTGTTTAATGCTTCATTATATCATGTTACTAGCATAACATATGCTTGTTATTAGAATTATCTCTAACTTTAAATGTTATAGCGGCCTTCCTCGTTTCTTGAATTAAGTTCATTATTTTATATTCTCAACGTCCATCAATATTCCATTCATATATATCATCTCCAGTTTATACATTATTAGTATATTTATGGTATTTTTCAAATAATAGATCAGGTTGAGTATGTCGTCGATAATAACATTTTATAGATTTTATTTTTTATTCAATTAGTTTCTTGATTATTTTTTCTGATTGTGAGGATGTTTGAATAGAATCATTATCATCTGCATCTATAATATCCATTTATTTATTTTTGTTTAATTTATCAAAATTTGTAGAAATTGATCTAAAATTTCATTCTCATGAAATTTGATTTGTCTAGTTATCGGCTTAAAGATTGGTATGGTTACAAATGAAAATGGATGTTGATTACTTTGGTTAAATTGATCCAGTTGTTATTTTAATTGGCATTTATTTTATTTTCTGTGTTTTCTAATTGTTTAGAAATTGTATTTAATAATTTACTTTGGTAATTATTTTGTTAATATATGATTAAATATCTTGTAGAATTACAGAGTCTTTATCATATTTATTAGCTCTGGTTTTAAAAGATGTGGCTATTATTTGTCGATTTAAAGTATTTATTTTAAAATATTCTAGTGGTGGATGAATTGATTTAATATTATTAACATCTACTTGTTCCCATATTTGACTGAAAGATGAACTTGTATTAATTTTAAATAGATAATTGATATTATGTGTGATTAAATATGTTTAAAATGATGTAAAATGGAATATATATATTTATTTTAATATTATGCAATTATAAAAAAATTCTAAATTAAGTAGTTTTCTGCTTAGAGAATGTTTTGAAATACCAGTTATGTTTTTCTTCATTTTCTTTTGAATAAAAGTTGCCTTTGATATATTGTTTGTCAATTTCAAATTTATTGTAATGACATTTAAATATTTAAATGTATTGGTGTAGATACATACCTTGTTCAGGTTCATCTATGGGTACTTTAAATTTAATTGAATTTTCTTGTTTAATACTTTGGTTTACATTTTCTGTTTTCGAATCTGCACTAAATTGATCGGTATGATATTCTGAAATCGAAGCTCATGAATGATATGAACTAACTCTGGGTAGAAGTGGATTTTATATATGACCCGAATTGTAGTAATATTTTTCTATCCATTCGTTCAATTATTTTTGAAATATTGTTCAAACTTTCCAGGAGGTTGAGTAATTTCAAATTTCCATTGATCTGGAATAGTTATTTCATCCCTTTTAATTGTGTACATATGTATGTAGTTGTTAGATCATCTTTACTATGAACAGATAAAATTGTTGTTTCTCCTTTATCATCTTGTGATAAACATCTTGGGTTAAATTCAAAAGTTGAAGTTTAAAATAAATTCAATAGAGTAACAAATATCTATGTCGTTCATTTTGGAATTTAGTTTCTGGTAAATGAAGATTTAATGTTAGAGTTTGAGTATAGTTGGATCATATAAGCTTACTTGAAAATTAGGAGCGCAATTAAAATAGACTACCCCGTTGTAAAATGTAGATAGCACTGCTACAATGAGCGAATCTTCAAACTTTAACAAAGTTTTATCTCTTAATAACATAAGTATTGGTGAATCTAATACTGGTTCTTGATAAAGGTTATCAATTGTATTAAATCAAAATACACATATAATTGAATCCCTTTTGCATGTATTTGACTAAAGCGAGTGGAAATAATATTTTAATTTCTTCAAATTCATTTTGAAGATATGGGGTTTGCTCATGTTCTTTTATTTAATAAGCTGTTTTAAAGATTTCCAGTTTGATATATGTGTTCTGGCTGGATATGAGGTAGATGATATTTTGTTATTTCTTGATTAAATGTTGTTATTTAACATAATTTCTCTTGAATTAATTATTGTATATGATGCAGAAGTTGATGCATGTTTTGGTTAAAGAGTTTTCTAAACGAGGACGACATGACTTATTTAAATTTAAACTCATACTAGGAGGATACTAACCAATTTTACGATGACATGATTGTGGCTTGCCAACTGTCTTACTTCCTCTTTCAGGTATTTCTGCTTGGAACACCTACAGTAACAATTTTTTTGCAGAAAGGTAAGTGATATATGGTGTTTTATACATCTTGTATATATGCTTTTCAATTGGTTTTCAAGTCTTTATCGAGTCTTCCTAGTCTTTTTCGAGTCATTATAGGTCTGGAGTTGCATTGGATGGGAGATGGACCAGCTGGAACAAAAGAGGCAGAAAACAGTGCAATTTGGTGATTTTCAAGCATAACAGTCTTGACCTGTTCCGGATAGCGGAGAAAACCCGAATGACTGTTCCGAGTGTCTGTTCCAGCGGCAGAGATTTTTAAGAAAACTACAACATATTTCGGAATTTGCCCTAATCTCTCTATTTTCTCTCCGAGCCGCCTGTGGCTTTGATATATCTTCTTTTTCTGTTTTTCCTTATCATTCTATGCTAGTTTACAGAGAGGAACCAGACCCAAAAACTCCATTGTTGGATTTGCTTATTGTAAAGGGAGAAGGATCTCTACACTCTTGAGAAGAATCCTGAACTCTATCTCTTTTATTTTATTGATTCCGCATGTTTTCTTCATCTGTTATCTCTGTGTTCTCAGTAAGTATGGCTGAGTAGTCATCTTGCTTAGTCTAGGGTGTTAGGGTGTTTAGATCCATGAGCTAAATACAAATAAAGATTTATGTTTTGATTGTCTCTATTCATGATTGCGCTTACTGCCTACATTAAACATTTGGAAAGCATTAATATTTAGTAAATATTTTTCTAAATGCTTTTCTAACAATTGTTGATTGGATAATGTAGAGCATAATGATAATGATACTGCTAATATCTTACCAATTAAGGCCTTAGACTAGGGCTTTACAAAGAGAGTTAGTGAAAATATTCTACATTTCTTAACCCTAGAGATTCCTAAATCAATCATTGATATGATTAATCCTTAATATAGATTATAATATTACTTTCTAATAACAGACGAGGAACAAGATTTGTCTCTTCGTTTATGGGAATGTCATTTATTTCTTCAAAGATTGTTTCTATTTATGCGATCCAGCTTATAACTCTATTCTCCCTCTTCTCATTTCTTACGTCATAATAATACACTTTGACAAACAAAAAACAACACCAAAGCATTTGATTCTTGTGTTTTTTTTTTGGTTATTACAGAACAAACAAAAAACAACAACCTCAATTTTGTCATTTCAAGAAGAATATCACGTGTTTACAGAGAAAAGGAACATCGTTAGAAACAAATGATCATTCATTTCCATTACAATGAACGAGACACGGTTTTGAACTCAGTCAAGCAAGACTGAAGAATCTTCTGACGTTTCTGAAGCTGTTGACGTTCGTTTTGCAGCACATCAATAGCTCCAGGTGCAACGAACATGTCCATGAACTTCTCATCGTTTACTGCAAACAAATCCACACCAAGTGCAACCACTAGCCTGTCTCGGCTGCAATCACAAAACAATCAATTTTAAGTCAAACTCAAATCAAACCAGACGCAAACGATGTCTTCTTCAGCATGAAACAAGTAGAACTTACCAAGGTGTTAGAAACCCTGAGTTTAGGGTCGACGTTACGCTTCTTTCCACAAGAACTTCACGTATTCTAGCAAAATGTTGTGCAGCTGATGAACATATCTCAGTGTAAGCAGAGCTTGATTTCATTCCATTTTCCATGGTACCAAACAGAAGCCCACCTTCTCCGTTCTGAATCCTAAGTGGCTGTATGTTCCTGTTTCCTCCCATTCTCGCCACTCTTTTTCTGGCTCCACCACCATCATGATGATGACCATTGCCAATCTCTTTCTTTACCAAACCATATCCTATCTCACATGGCTGGTCTGGTGATGGTGTCTCAGGGACTGTTATATGTGTTTCCTCTCCTTTCCCTGGTGTTGTCTCTTGGGCCTTACTCTTCTCAGGAGGAATGTTTTCTTGATCTTTCATTGGCTCATCACGCCCTGTATCAGAGAGCTCGAAGCAAAACGAACCAATACCAGAGGCTTGGTTAGGTTTGTAATAAGAGCCAAAAGCTCCTCCTTGGTGGTAGTCACTCTCATAGCAGGCCATGGAGTATGGGCTCGTCACCGAATCAAGATGGTGTCTTACTAGTTGCTTGCACTGTTTCGCAAGATTCTTCACGAAACGACTGTAACAGTTCCGTAGAGCAGCATGAAAACCAACGTATCCATCCATATTTTCAGCTTTCTTCTCATCTGCTATCAAAGAAACTTCATGAGATGCAGGGGATCTATGAGTTTTTAGAAAATCAAGGATCGTATTCTTACATTCTGAGTTTTGGTTCAGGTTTCTTTCGAGAGCAATTTCAAAGAGACTTCCTAGCACAAAGGCAAGCCTGTCACAGGCTGTGTCCAGAAGAGGAGCGAGCCACGACCGTGCTGCGGTTCTAGCAATCTCTGCTGAAGCTTCTGTTACTCCTCTACCACCTCCCCGCCCAGCATGAGCTAGCAGAATGTTTGCTACCTGAAAAATTGAGGCTAACTTTGAGTTTATATGGAAAGTATAAAAATGTTGTTTTACAGATGAAGTGTACCTTCTCTCTTGACACTGGAGGGCACTCGATGGAGTAGGCAGCACAGCGGAACTCGTGAATGACTCTTTCAAAAGCGGCTCCTCCATAGAGTCTAAGAACAGCATTAGGCGGCTTAATATCCAGACACACGCCGGGCCAGCTTCCAATACCACTCTCGCCACGTTCTTCTTCGGTTGTTTTCCCCCATTGCTCAGGTGCTGGATTTGCAGCTCCATCAATCAAAGCTCCCTTAACAACCAAAGCAAAACAATGTTATTTTCAACTCATTTACGAAAGACTTAAAAACTGTACATTTACAATTTACTCACCACATGATTGCTAATAGAAGCCATATATAGCATTGCAGCTTTTCTGAGATGAGCAACATCAGAAGTAGCCTGAATCTTCATATCCATTCTCAGCATATCATCAGTTACCTCAGAGCATCGCTGTTCAAGCAAAGCTAGTGTTGCTGGAGCAGCGTCCTTGTACCTCTTCTGAAGCTCAGACTCTAAGAAATCTCTTAAAGACCCAAACCAATATGAGAACGGAACTTTTCTTCATCAAATCCTCCCTTGACACCCTCACGCAAATGCCTTATAACGTCCATGTCCACCTGAGATATCTGTCTGCGAAACTCATCGTTTGAGACAGTGCTCCTGTCTTTAGGCAAGGCCACAAAGTAAGGACGAGTGTTCTCCCCAAGGTACCCACTAGCACTGAGGTAACGATCAACCTCACCACGATCATTAAACTCCTGCGGAAACTCAAATTAGTAAAAAGAAACATCAACTTAAGTGATTGTGTGTTCAAACACTCTAGTACCTTGAGGCGATTATCAAACTTGGAGACAACAACAATCGTCCTCCGGAAGCTTGAGTCAATCTCACGAACAGCATCAAGCCACAGAGAAGAGCACCACTCCACACTACTCTGCTGAAGGAACAAGAGGATGCGATGTGGAGGAGAAGCCAGTGACTTGACCATCGATAGAATTTCATCAGGTGTGGTCTCAGGCTCTCCTTTCTTTGCCTGCACACACAAAACCGAATTTGTTATTAGTCTACCGAACCGAGCTTAACCGGAAATCAAAATCTGAACCCTACAGAGAGCTAGTGTTACCTTAAGAACAAAGCCAGGAGTATCGATGATGGTGAGATTGGGAGAATGAGCATACTCAGCTCTCATCACAATCGGCTTTGGCGAAACCGCAGTCTTCGTCTTCCTCAAAAGCGCCTCCGTTCTAGACCTAATCACATCCGCTACTGCTGTAGCCGAAACAATCGGACTTCCGTACTCTTCCGAATCTTCATCCTACCAAAATCCAAAACTCAACACCATTCATCTCAACCAAAGCAATCGAAAGATGATAGTTACCTGGAATCTACACCGCGGCTCTAACGCAGATACATCATGAACCATCTGGAGAATCAGAGGACGGCGCGTCCCCATTTCGACCTCGCGGACGTTGAATCGGAAACCTAAAAGCGCTTCGAGAAGAGAGCTTTTGCCGTCTGATTGACCACCGATGGCTACGATCTCCGGTATCGGAAGTTTCTCCCCGAAAGCGACGGCGGCTGCTTGGAGACGGTTGTAGGCTTCGAACCGTGACCTAGACTCCGAAGTGGCCGGATCCTGGGGGTGAGATTGCATCTTCGATTGAGACTGATTGTTTCTACGGGAAGATGGGGTTTTAGTGGGTGTGGTAAGGTATGATGAGTTTGAGTTCGCCATTGACGAGGGAAAGAGTGTTCAAGATTCGCAGAGATGAAACGTTGTGAGATGATGATACCGACGGAGAGCGTAAGAGAAAGTGTCGAATTTTAGATTTTGAAATTTGAATTAATTGGTTTTAATGGGCTTTCTAGAAGCCCATCTAATATGTTGGACAGTTGATGGAAAAGTTAAATCGTGTGCTATAACCGGGAAATGCAGGACCGTTCTAATTAAAGTATCTGATGGATTTTAAACCGGTTTGGTTTGGTCTTTGATCGTAATTTGTTAGTAAACCGTAAATGTATCCGTTAGAAAATTATTGTTAACAAAGAGGCAGAGATGCACATAATAAAAGCAGAGGAGGTCTCTCTCTCTCTCTCTCTTTCTCTTCCTCTTCTAGGAACTGGTGAGATTTCTAGATCAGTAAGTTTCTTTTTTGATTCATCTAATCTATAGATCATGAATTTGATTTTAATCCGTTGTTATCTTGTTTGGAGTTTGTGTGTGATCCGTTGGGTTTCGTAATCGTCTTCGCAATTTTGCTTTAGGGTTTCAAGTTTCCTAAATCGTTCGTTATTTTATTTGTTGCAGTGATGTTGAATCTACATGGAAGCGCTTGACTCATTCGTGAAACCCCCAGTTGAGGTACTTCTCTATCTTACGCTTACGCTAGAGTTTTTTGATCTATTGTAAAGCGTGATTGTGTTTTAATTTGGAGTTTTAGTTATGGATATTATCTATATCAAGATCTTAAAGATCGATTATATAAAGCGAATAGAGAGGTAGATACTTATATACACTTACGCGGATCTATTTGATTTCTTTCTTGTGCTAGCACCATTGTTGATTCCTTAATAGCATATTTGTGAGAGTAAGAGATTATGTTCATGCGAATAGACATAGGGAATCAATATTGAGACTGCAGATTTGTTTTGAGTTCCAAGTTTCGTTCTTTCACCTGTTTTGACCATACAAATAATATTTTCTCTCTGTTTTTGTTTACAGTATGTTTGTGTGGAGAAACCATGGCTGACAGATTCCATTACATCATACCTCTGGATAGAGTCACTGAAACAATTGAAGATAAGATCGGATCTTGGATTGGAGGCAAAGAAGTAGCAGCAGTAAAACAGATAAGCTCTTTTACTTTCTCTTTTTACTGTTTTGTTTCCAAGTTTGAGATTCGGTACCGCACTGCCGAGTCTTGCTTACTTTTGTTTTGGTTCTATCAAACCCCAAAAAAGATCATAAGGCAGACACTAATCTAATAGTGTTTTGTCAGATTCTTATTTGGGGACATTGTCCCATTGCGTGAAGCCTAGACCCTGATTTTTTTTTTGAAATCATGGGTCCAACAACTCTATTGGTTGGTGGTAGTGCATGTCTAAGTAAACGATGGAAAGTATGACAGAATTTTGTTACCCACGGCTTACAAAACACAACAAACGGCTTAAGAAAAGTCTTTAGACAGAGACTGTACCCACGGCTTACAAAAACGGTTTAAGAAAAGTCTTTAGACAAAGCTTTCACTAAAGTTTTTAGACAAAGGTTGGCTGGATCAAATGACCCGTGGCTTGCAAAAAAAAATGTCTTTAGGCAGAGACTGTACCCACGGCTTACAAAAACGGCTTAAGAAAAGTCTTTAGACAGAGCTTTCAATAAAGTTTTAAGACAAAGGTTGGATGGATCAAACGACCCATGGCTTGCAAAAAACAATGTCTTTAGGCAGACAAAGACTATGAATGTTTGGATGGATCAAATGTCCCGTGGCTTGCACAAAGGTCTTTAGACACAAAAAGACTATGAATGTTGGGATGGATAAAACGACCAACGGTACACCGTAAAGTCTTTAGACATAGAGTATGAGTTGCCCACGGCTTATAAAGTCTTTAAACAAAGTCCATGAGTTGATTAAGAGGCTTTAGAAAAAATTGCTACCCACGGCTTATGAAAAGTTCTTAGACAAAGACTTTGAGATTCTTGCTACACACAGCTTATGTAAAGTCTTTAGACAAAGACTGAATCTGGCCAACACTACAACATAAAGTCTTTAGACATAGACTATGAGTTACCCACGGCTTATAAAGTCTTTAAACAAAGTCCATGAGTTGATTAAGAAGGCTTTAGAAAATATTGGCTACCCACTGCTTATGAAAAGTTTTTAGACAAAGACTTTGAGATTCTTACTACACACAGCTTATGTAAAGTCTTTAGACAAAGACTGAATCTGGCCAACAAAATCTCTATGAGAAGAGTCTTTATGGAAGTCTTAAAGCCAAACAGAATTATTGCTTGACGACCACCCACGGCTTAAAGAATGTTTTCAGACAAAGACTACCCACGGCTTAAAGAATGTTTTCAGACAAAGACTAGGGGTTAGTCTTAACGAAGTCTAAATGCAAAGACTATGAATTGAAACGGTTCCCTGCTTTACCAGTACCCACGGCTTAGAAAAACAACAAACGGCTTAGACAAATTGTGATTGAACCCTCGGCTTGCAAAATCTTATAGACAAATCCTATGAATTAGTTTCTGCAGTTGTTGGATGAAAGAACGACCAACAGCTCTGGAAACGTCTTAAGGGGCTTATAAAAGGTCTTAAAGATGAAGACTATTATGAGTTGGATGTGAAAACGACATCACCACAAGCTGATATGAATCAAAAACAGACATACTTGACCACAACTCTTAAGACAGAGAGAGTATGAAAACAAACACAGAGTATGAAAACAGACAGATGACTGACTACATGTCAGTTTTTGGCTTGTTGGATGGAAAACAATGGCTTAATATTAAGACAGAGATTATGAAACAAACATTGAGTTGTTTTTGACTTGATTGCTGGGGAAAACTACCAACAACAGCTTAAACCAAGTCTTAAGACAGAGAGTATAGACCAAATTTGAGTTTCTTGCTACACACATCTTACGAAAGGTCTTCAAGATGAAGACTATGACCTGGATGTAAAAACGACTAACCGTGGATGGAGAAACATGACCACCGGTTTAATTGCACACAAACCTACTACTTGTTGGATGGAAAAAACTACCTGCGGCTTAGAAAAGTCTTACACAAAGACGATGGTTGTTTGAGTTGTTGTACGGTAAACACGGCTTAAACAGAGACTATGAACCAAAACAATAATCAAAAGGCTTAATAACCGCTAGACAGAGAAGGACCAAAAGCTGAAAAAGAGTTTAAGACAGGTTATATGAATCAAAAACAGACTCCTTACTTCACCACAAGCCTTGTCAAAGTATTTAGACAAATGGAAAACGAGCACTGGCTTAAACCAAGTCTTAAGACAGAGACTATGAGCCAAAGTAGAGTTCGTTTTTGGCTTGATGGAAGGGGAAAACGACCGATGGCTTAAACTAAGTCTTAAGACAGAGACTATGAGCCAAAATTGAGTTCGTTTCTGGCTTGATGGAAGGAGAAAACGACCAACTGAACGGCCTAAACCAAGTCTTAAGACAGAGACTATGATGAACCAAAATTGAGTTGGTTTTTGGCTTATTAGATGGAGAAAGTGACTAACAACTTAAACCAAGTCTTAAGACAGAGACAAATAAACTGAAAACTGATTTTGTGCTTTACTATCCGAGACTTAAAAAAGTTCTCAAGTAGTGTTACCCGAGACTATGAATGGGATATAGAAAGTCTTTAGACCAAAGTCGACTTGTTAGATAAGAAAAAGACTATGAATGTATAACACATTCATTACTTTACCACTCACAATGTAAAATTCACAAGGTAAGAATGAGGCATTTAAGTGAAGCAGAGACTGATTAATTCTGAAATTTACAGGTATGTATGTGCTACTTCAAACTGTTAGAGACTCATAGAAGATTTTCAAGTGTAGCAGATTTCTTTGACAGGTATGTGCATTTCAAACTTGTTTGTAATTTAATTGGTACAATTATGAAAATTGAGACACAAACATGAAGTAAAGATTAGTTTCATCTGTTCAGGTTTGTGCTTCAGAAACTGCTCATATCCTCATTGAGGCAAAGGCTTTTCTCAGGTATATGCTTTTCTTGACTTTGCTCTTGCATAAATGGGTTTCTTTACTTACGGAAATTTACAAAGCTAAGTGATATATGCGTAGATAAAAGAAACTCGAAATGAATATCTAAGCTCCATTTAAGCTGACTAGTCAACATTTCTATCATTGGTTTAGCTAGCATCCATGAGATTCTAGAAAATTAATTCCTAACATATCCACTGATAAACATGTAGATTTTCTATTTTGATTTTGGAGCATTACTTTTTGTGTTTTCAGTGTTTGTAATCTCTATTGCATGTATTATAAGGTCTCTAATTTTGTCAAATGAATGTATCTTGGAGCTCTTGTAGATCAAAGTAGGTGAGAGACACTCCTGCATATTGTGGTGCTAGTTTTCTTAAGTTCCGAATGTTTCTGTTTTGTGTTATTCTCCCAACCTTCACTGATCATTCTAAATAGTGTTAAATAAACTATTTATAGTTTGGTACTTGTATGCATTATAAGGTCTCTCATTTTGTGAAATGGATGTACCTTGTAGTAAGTGAGAGCCTTCTGCAGATTTGTGGTGCTAATTTCATTGAATTTCGAATGTTTCTGCTTTTGTGTAATCTCTCTCTATTGCATGTATTATAAGGTTTCTAATTTGTTGAAATGGATGTATCTTGTAGTCTCTTGTAGAACAAAGTAGGTGAGAGACTCCTGCAGATTATGTTGGTAGTTTTATTGAATTTCAAATGTTTCTGTTTTTGTGTCAATGCTCCTCCTAACCCTGAATGATCGTTCTAAACATGTACAGTGTTAGTATTCTCGTTAGTTTGGTGCTTGTATGAGCTATAAGGTTTCTCATCTTGTAAGATAGATGGATCTTGGAGTCGTAGATCAACTTATAGTATTCTCTTTAGTTTGGTGCTTGCATCATTCAAAATATCTGAAAGACTAGAGATGGTGGTAGTAGTTTCTTTGCAACTTGAATGTTATGTTTTCTTTAATGGTCCTTACCCTGGGTGATCATTTTAAACATGTGAAGTGAAATCTCTACGCTGATGATTATTATGTTAGATTCTTTAGATTGTATATGTTGACTTGAAAATTTCCATGTTATGGTATTTGTGTCTATTTGCTTTGGTTTCTGAGTCTTGTCAAAAAGTAGACATCATTTAATTTTCACAATTTATGGAATTCTTTATTGTATGCTGATGATTACACGTTACATTTATATATTTAAATGTTGAATTGAGTTTTTACTATAACATTGATCGAGAATTCTCTGTCATATACATGTGTCTATCCTGTGATCTCTTCGTCGTACAGAGCCGATGAAGCTTTTAAGTTTCTTTGATTGATGTCAAATTCAAGAAAGTAGCTGTATGTAAAGTCTAGTAGTTGTAAACATTTGAAATAGGTGCTCTGGTCTTCTCTTCTCTTCTCTTTAGGTCGACTAAATGTGATGTTAGATATTATTTTCTGGAAATTATTGACTCTAGTTTATGAACAAAATCATCCAATTTTCTGTTTGTTGTCCGGCAAATTATCACACTGAATTACTATTACATACTAAAATAATAAAGACTCGGATGTGTTATATGATCATCTAAGGAACGGCATAATGTGATTGGAGAGTCATGCTATTGTAGATAAGATTCAGCTGTAATCTTTAACGAAAAATAAACTTTGTTGTTGTCTGTCTAAACTAATATCATTTGAATTTTGATGTTATGTACATAAACAGGAATGTCTTTATGTACTTTTCAGCTGTGGTAGAATGTTTTTGCATTTTGGTTGGTTTATCCTATGGTGTATGAATTATTGCTTATCTTATTGCATATTGCTCTTTAGAATATAATTAGCTATTGTATAAATTGATTTCTCGACTCTTTCAGGCATAAATTTATTCTTGTACGATTATATGCAACTAAAAGTTGATTGGTATTTCGTATGGAGGATAGCTGAAGATTAATTTATTCCTTTGAAATTTACTATGATTCTACAAAATGTCAACAAACAAATAAAAAAAGTAAATATCAATTTATGAGAAGTAGAAGAAGAAGAAGTAAAGAGCCTTTGATAACTTGTTACAGCTTCATTCTACAGATATCTGATGATTTCAACTGCATATTTCCCTTTTTTCGTCTCGTTGATCTCTCCAATCTGTGCATTAAAAGTTAAAACACCAATTAACTCAAAACATTAACGTTTTTGAAACCAAACACTAACTAAACTCACTTCTTACAGTCTTACCTTGAGTCTCCCTTTCCCGCTAACAGAGACAACATCACCAGTCTTTACCGTGGTTCCGTTCTTGGTAACCGTAGCCCAGTTAACCCGAACGTCCCCACTACTGCGAGGTAACAACAAAGAAGAATGATCTTTTTTTCTCAGCAAACATGAGAATGCAATGGAAGATCAAAAAGAAAAGAAAGCTAATTTACCTAATCAGATCAACTAGCTTTGACCGCGAAATCTTGAAACCAGCACTAGCTACTGCATCAATTCTCAACGAGGCTTCCACCGTTTTGAATGAATTAGTCCTAACAAAACAAAAGAATCAAGCCAAAGCAGAAACTCTTTTTGAAGGTAAAGAAGAATCATTACCTAGGAGGTTCGTATTCAAGAGCAAGCAAAGGTATCTTACTACAAGTTACAGAAACATTCCCAACCTATATATGACAGATTCATTATCATAAGATCAGAGTACTGCTGATCCGAGATCTTGGTTTATGGGTTATATAAATAATCTAACCTTGTCGAGAGCTGAAACAATAAAGTCAACTAGTTCAGGAACTATCAGGACCTGAGCTCCTTTTTCTTCCTTCATTACCATCAAAGTAAAGTAGCCAAAAGAAACAATGTTAATGGGAGCTGAAGAATGTTTGTTTATACAGAGAATCATTCAGATGTTATAACCTGAATCAAGATATCCCCAAGCTTGTCCCTGGTGATTCCAGTGCCAAGAATGGCTCCAAGGAAGTCGCCATGAGAACAAGCTTGAAACCCAAAATTCCCTGTGATGCTAGAAATTGAAAAAAACAACATACTCAGACAAGAACAAAGCTCAAGAATTCATGAACTTGGTTGTTGTACCTCAAAGCTGCAACTATATCTGGATCATTGGTTAATACATCAGGATGTCCAACCGAGATCCTACACCGCTCAGCCTAAGACAAAAGCACAATTCCAGAGCTTTAAGGCTTACAATCTCAGAGGAAACATATACTTAAAAGGTGAAAAACTACCTCAGGGTAACCGCCCTGAGCAACAACTGCAACATCAGCAAGCTTTCCCAAGACTGAAACTGATTCCTTAACAACAGGTGGTGTGAGAAAATCTGTGTGAAGAACTTCTCTTCTTGATGTTGCGCGTCTCGCCTACAACAAACCCCCGCAAGAGAATGAGACTGAAACAGAGATAGACTTCAAAGGATAGACAAAAAAGGGCCAATACCATTTCAAGGATGTGTTTGACTTCCTTAGCAACAGCTTGGTCTCCAACTCCTTTGAGGAGAAGCTCTACATCTCCTTTCATTGCTTCTGCAACGTGGCATCTTCTCAAAGCTGCAATTTTTATTCGTGGGGTTACAATCAAGATAAACAACTTTTGATTGAATCTAAGTAACTAGAAGGTTCAGGCTCATACAGTTAGTTAGTTTGATGATAAGCATTGCTCTCAATTAAAGTTCCTAAATTTCCAATTAGTAAGAAGAATCAAATTGAGGGTGTTGAGAATGATGATGTTGAATCTAAAATATCAAGACTTTATGACAGAACACAAAGTAACATAACAGAACAAAGATAAGTTGTTATGGGAAATGAACCTGAGTGTCGGAGAGGCGACCAAGGAAGGACTGTGTGATTGTGAGTTGGGTGAAGATAAGAAG
Organism: Brassica napus; assembly: GCF_020379485.1. Taxonomy (NCBI): domain Eukaryota; kingdom Viridiplantae; phylum Streptophyta; class Magnoliopsida; order Brassicales; family Brassicaceae; genus Brassica; species Brassica napus. The sequence goes on along the minus strand of NW_026015991.1, from coordinate 34,141 downwards.
AAGAAGAGGAAGCTGCGACTGTTCGAAACGCTTGTCTCAGAACGAGCCATGGAGGTGCGAAGCTGGTGACAGCCATAGCTTCTCGTTCGTTTCTGAAACACTCGGCCCGCTTAAGGAAGGAGAAGCCTCTAAGTCCACTAGAAGGTTTCTCAACGTACAGGATAGATTTAAAAACACTGTCTGGGACAGAAGGTTCTCAACATTAATACATATCACAAACTCTGTGTGGCTTAGGAAGATCTACAAGCTTTGTTTATGCTGAAGATTCATGAGGTAAGGTCCCCTTTCATTCCAGGTATACACAATCTGAAGCTATACAAAAAAAAAAAAAAACTAATAGTAGAATGCTTTTTGATTCCTACGACTCAACAAAGATATCAAAAGATGTCTTGTGTTTGGAGTCATGAATTTCAAGATGGTCAAGCCATTTGCATCCATTAGAAAGCCAAATCAGGAAAGACTCAGTGTTAATAGCACACACAGATTGAAGAGATTTAAGGATTCCTTGTATGTCAAGTTACTTACTGGTTTAATTAGGGTTTACAATAAGTATACTACACATATACAAAGATGCTTCTATACACAAATACACAGTAGCAACCATGTTTCCACTTTTACTACTCACTCACTCTCCCAAAATTGTTTCCTATACCAATCAAACTAAGAATAAGAAACCTCTGAAACTATTATTTTTCCCTGGGTCACATTTGGTTCATACTATCTCCAGAATCTTGATGTTTCCAGTGGAGTTTGCAGCAACTAAGGTGGAAGATTGTCCGCGCCAGCAGACAGAAGATATGAACTGAGAGGCATCCTCTACTTCGAGCCCCGACACAGGGTCTACAGTTTTGAACTTGTATGACAAAACCGGCATTGGAAATGCCTTGTGGTACACATAAACCTGTCCAGTGAAGCACAACCAAGTCACTTTTTTATTCAACAATAGGTTCAAAGGTTCATCCTATTTTTTTTTGTTTATCATTGAAGTGAGAGTAGACATACCTCATTAGTCTCCGAGCCTGTTGCTAGATAGCCATCAGAGACCGATAATCCGACAAAGTTCTACACACAATGCAAGAACATAAATGTGTTTATCATCTAGACAAAGCAGGGCTTGAAAAAAAGCAGAGTTCCAACAGATCAATAGGTACCTTTACATTAGTGTGTCCCATGAATGAGTGAACAGGGGCTTCATTAACACCAGAAACAGACATCGATAAGTCCCATAGCTTCAGAGTGTTATCCGTTGAAGATGACACAAGTGTTGATGAATCTACAAACCTGACATAACTTACAGTCTTGGTGTGACCAATCATTGTGCAAAGAGGAAGCTTAGGGTTCCTTAAATCATAGTAGTAAACTCTGTGATCAGCTGAACCAAATGCTAAAGACCGACCCGAGTCTGAGGGAAACTGGACACAACATACATTTTCCTTTGTCTTAATTGTTCCAATACTAACCCCCTGAAACCACAAATTCAACCGTCAACAATGTACAACCCTTTAAAGTAGTCTAAAACTCTAGAAAATCCGAGAAACCGGTTTTTAAGTACATGTTGGTTTAGTTTTAGAGTTTTGCCTGATTGATACTCCACAGATTCACAGAACCATCATCGCTACCACTTGCTAACAATGTTGGATCTGCTGTTGATATATCAATGGACCATACACGCTTCTCATGCTCCTTCATCTCTGTAACTAACTGTCCTCTTGCAACATCCCATGCCTAACAAATAACACTTATGCCCTTAGCCATCAACTAATACTCCGTCCGTTTAATTTTAAGGGTAATTTCAGATTTTTACACACAGATTCAGAAAATATTTAATTTTGTATATTTTTTTAAAAACAACATCTATCTATCTATCTATCTATAATAATAAAGGAGAATTTTCTCCCACCTCCTGCAGCCACGTCATTCTTTAGGGGTGGGCATATGTCGCCACGTGTCGCCGCTTAATTGGTTACGGTTTTTTGTTTTTTTTTCCCTTATTCAGTATCTCTAACGCCTCCGATTTCACCGGTCTCCTCTCTCCTCTCTGCCATGCCGGATCTCTCTCTCTCTCTCCCGTGCCTCGCTCTAGAGAAGGCGAGAACCACCACCAGTCTCCTCTCTCCTCTCTGCCATGCCGGATCTCTCTCTCTCTCTCTCCCTCTCTCTCTCTCTCTCTCTCTCTCTCTCTCTCTCTCTCTCTCTCTCTCTCTCTCTCTCTCTCTCTCTCTCTCTCTCTCTCTCTCTCTCTCTCTCTCTCTCTCTCTCTCTCTCTCTCTCTCTGTGAGTTTTGATTTCGATTTGTTTTTGTCTTGGTAAAGAAAGTTGGAGGAGGCAGAGAAGCTTGATGGAGGAGGACGGAGAATTCACGAGGTGGAGGAAGTGAGGTGGAGGAAGCTGGACGAACAGACAGCGGAAGAGGCGGGATGAAAAGGCGAAGGAGGAGGCATGACGCTCAAGTTTGCCAGCGGTGGAGAGTTCAACAAGAAGATGGCGGCCTCTAGATTAGGTTTAGTGTTGTATTTTTAATTTTTTTTTTAATTTTGTTTAATGGTATAAACCGGTTCAAATATTTTGTAAACCTGTTTTAATATATACATTCTATGTTTATCTATATTCTAGAGTGATGAGAGGACGAGATCTTTGTAGAAGCAGTTTTGAGTGATGAGGTCTGACACAGAGGCCAAGCCGTGGACGTTAATGGCAGCGTAGAAGCTGGAGACAGCTTCAGAGTTCAGACACAGATGTGGGAGCTGTTCGGGACGCAACGTCGATGGCTGTCTCCCACCACTCAGCTGCTTTTACAGACGGACTACAGGATGTGAACTATTGCCACCGAGTGACGGTTGTTGGTTTCAAACTATTGCCAGAAAGGTGAATGAGAAGTTTCATCTCATTGGTTACATATATTCTGCAAATATATCTTTTTATTCCTCCACTGCAAGGTATATATTTTTATTCATCCAAGTATGCATCTTTATGGAGTTTTGTAGCTTGTGATTAAGTGTTTAGTGTAGCCAATCTTAAAGCTTCATTCGTGGAGGAGTTTAAGTCTGGAGTTTAAGTCTGAACGTTCTTTAAGATTTGAATAGTTTTCATTTTTGAAGGATTTGGTAAAGATCCCAACTTTTTAACGTTAACATGTGTGGATTCACAGGTTTATTCTTTGGACTGGACACCTGAGATGAACCAGATTGTCAGTGCATCTCAACAAGACACGCTCAGTTAGAAGAGAAAAGTGATGGAAAAGGGAAAGACACAACCAAAGGGCCAATTGATAAAGTCCTGAAAATGCAATCGTTTAGATCTTGAAAAGGTCAGACTTTTTTGGAATACGATTAGTTAAATTCTATTTTTATATACTAATATATATCTAAATGGGTATATCACTCTGCCCACCTGCACCAAACCAAACTCCCACGCTCACAGGTTTATATATACTATTTATGTATAATTTAGATACTGAAAATGTAGGAGATTGGCACATTTCTCCATTAGAGTTACTCCACAGTGGTCCTTTGCTTGATTTTGATCTTCTTCCAGGATGTTGTTCTTCAATGGCTGCCTTGAGTTTACCGTCTCTACCAAATGTCCTTATCTCAGACACTTGTGGATAAGCTTATGGTCTCTGTGAGTAACCAACTTGAACCGTAGATCTACATAGATAGTTCATTGTTTGTCTCATATAGTTTTGTTCATCAATTTTCAGGTCAAAGCTGCAGAGCCTTTTCAACCAGATATCTTTCCATACTTCACAGGCCAGGAATCTAAAAACAGAGACGCACATAGCTACGAAATGTTGTGTCTGAGACCCGCAAATGTTTGAGACAAACAACTGTTGTTAGTTTATTTCACTATGTATCTCTACAGACTCAGCTTTGTATTGACAAGCTTTTTCATGAGAAGGACAATATGCATTTACAAAACAGCTTCCTTATTGTTTTCATATCGTTAAATACGTTGCTGCAATTCTTCTGTGATTTTTTCTTCATGGGTTTACATTCCCCTGTCACTAGAAACATTCAAAAGTACACATAAAGATATTGGTTTAATGTTTGTGCGTTTGTGTGTGTTTTGACGTGTTTTTGACTACGTTCCGCATATATTATAACTTAATTGTATGAGAAATAGCATAAAATTTTTACAGGAAAATATAACAAACCTACAAACACAATGTAATTTACCTATAAGTGGCTCCGCTCACCCATGGGTCTTCTTCGTTAGGGCTGCCATAAGCCCTCATAAGAACTTAGCGTATTCCAAAAAAGGGTCACAATAAATAGACAAGAACACAAACTCTCAATTATGAGCTACTCAGCTGTTACCTCACCCACCCCTCTACAAACAACTAAGTGGGAGTTATTAAGTCTACAATAATATGTCATCCAAACAAGATCACTAAGAGATACCACCACTGCTATTATTTTATAAGAGAACTAGATTTTGATCCGCTCTCTAAAAACGCCGATAACTTTTTACTATTCTAATAAAATTCGATTGAGTTTATAACTTTTATTTTAAAATAATAATTTTCAAGTTTTTCTATTTGAATTTTCAAAAAAATTGTTCTATTATACTATTTGATTTTCTTATCCGAAAGACCCGCGAATCGATAGATCCAGTGACCTGTGTATAATCCGGTTCAAATTTAGTAAAAAGAATTTTAATTAAAAATTCTAGAAAACCAGTAAAAATCTAAAAATATGTACGATCCGATATCATTATTATGTAAAAACAATATAATAAATAATTTTTTTCAAAATAAAATTATTTATATATTCATATTCGATCGTTAAATAATACTATGCATGAAAAAATTATATTTAAATTTAATGGAGTGTATAGTTTGCATAAAAATTAGAATTATTATAATTCACAAAATATGGAAAGTATTAATTACCATAAATATAGGGAATATTCATATTATTAATTTAAATAAGTAATATATGTGAGATTTATATCTCTTACGAATTAAAAAATTACATCGCTCTTTTAGGATAAAAATAATACTAAATTGTCTATGTCATCTTTTTCCAAAATTTTAATTTCATTATGTCATACATGTGAACTTTCCCATAAACAAAAACAAACACATGCATTTACATGTTTTTTTGGAACATCAATTTTACTTTATGTTTTAAGTTCAACTATATTTATTTTGGTGCAGTTATCAGCTATTTATTCTATTTTTATTGAACCGATCAGTGAAACCACTTATACTATTCATTTTTGACATAAACAACTTTAAAATAAAGTAATAAACTACTATCTCTAACTACTATCAAATAAATAGATAAAAAATTGAATTCATTTGAAAATTATTAGAGGATAAAACATATGAACCCGGCGCGTAGCGCCGGAATACCACTAGTTACTTATACACCTAACTATATTCAAATCAATAGAAAAATAAACTGAAAAATAAATTAATAAATTTTGCATTGAAATTCTAAAACAAAATTTTACTCTATAATTCACTTGATATGAAACGGATGAAGTATTATAAAGAGCATTAACTTCAATAAAGCAGAACTAACCTGAACCACGCCTTCAAAGTTACTAGATGCAATTTGGCTCTTAATGTAGTTGTTCCAACATATACCACTTAGCTTAGACCGGCTAGCTAGTTCCACCACAGGTTAGTGAATGTCCCTGCCATCATTTATTATGGACTTGCATTCAAATATCTTGATCTTCTTGTTGACCCCAGCCGTGGGGAAAAGCTCCCCATCACGGTCAAACCCAATCGCGCAAACGAGGTTAGCTGAATTCAACAAGTCCCCTTGCTTCAAATCTGCTTTCACTGTCAGCTTACTGAAAGTCAGATACTTGCATAAACCCTCAAGGAATGGATCAATCCACCCGCCTTGTCTAGAATCCGGTTGTGTCAGGTTGCTTACTGAACTTTTACCATCACTACTCAACGCTGAGTAGTATCTTGCCAACGGTTTGTCTTTAGAAGCAGAAGCAGAAGCTTTGATTTGTCTGTATCTTGTTGCAAAGTAGACTGATTCAAGTTTCTTGAAGTTTCTCATTAACCGAGAGCTTTCAAGAAGCGTGCTGTTTAGAGTATCATCCTCGTTTTCTTCTGCTTCAACTCCCTCAGCTCCTTGTCTGATCCGTTTTCCTGAGACCGGTAACGAAAGGACATCGTTTCCTTTTTGCTTCAAGCTCAGCTGTCTTTTTAAGACTCAATGTCGGAAGAAAGAAGCGAAACCGTATCACGCAACTTGTCTGCCGTTTCTTGCTTTCTTTGTTGAATCAGAAACAAGAACTCTAGCAGTAACTCCTGCTCCTCGATTCTCTCCCTTAGATCTATCGCAACTTCACGCTCTTCCAAACTCTCTCTAGGTTCGTTGACAAACTCGCTTTTCAGCAACTCACTGCAAGGAGACAAGAAGACTCTATAAGGAAAGAACTTTTCTCATTAAAGAAAGAATCAATCACACCTCATGGACGGTCGATAGGTAGGCTCAGGGTGAAGTAACCACAAGCAGAAGGAAGCTTCTTTAGGCCAGTTGAGAAGTATCTGAGGCGGAAGAACACGATGTCTTAAGCTAGACATGGTTCTTGACTTCTCTTCTCTAGAAGAGACAGGACAAAACAGCTGCACAAACGGCTCAACATTCATCAATCTCAAGAAAGCAAAATCATATAAAGACATATTATTCCACAAACCTCAAAGAGAAGAACACCGAGACGGTAAACATCAGAAGCATAAGTAGTAGCACAACCAGTATCTTCTTCAGGACTTGTATACCAACTCATCTCCATAGCCAAGATCTCTTTCATAGGAAACGGTTGAAACTCCTCTTCTTTGCTCGAGCCACCAACCTCTTGAGACTTCTTCATTGTTGTCTCCTTTGGCCTTTCCTCATCAGACCCGTAATCCGAACAAGAAGCCGATTCGATAAACGAAACGCGGTTGAACGAAGACATAACGAAACAAGAAGGCCTAACATTATGAACAACAACGCCTTGGGAGTGAGCTGCATTCACAATCTCAACGATTTGTATGAAAACATGAAAACACTCGAACGCATCCACCGATCGTTCTGGGTTGTCTAACCACTGACGCAAGCTAACGTTTTCGCATTTCAAAGCTCTCACAATATCATCAGCTCTCAAGTTTTCTTCTTTGTGTGAGCCAAGTAAGCTTCTAACATAACCAATGTGAGACAAGAAGGACTTAGAACGATCTCTCTCGGCTGGTAAGAACTCTGAAAACCCAGAGGTGTTTAATCCTCTGGAATTAGATTCTGAAAAACCCTCCATACTACCAATACTTCATGTCTTAAACAAAGAGATTTAGGAAGAAAGAAATGATTTTTAAAGGATCCTTTAGACAGAAAAGACCAAACCTAAATATAAAATTGCAACCTTTGATGACATAAAGAGACAAACACAGAGGAAGGTTCTCGACCACTAAGCTTTTGATTGATCATTTCAAGATTAATATTGTTTGTGGATTTGTAAGACAAAAAGAAAAACTTTTGACGTTTGAATCAAGTCCTGCTCGCCACTCCCAACTATAATAATAGGTGGTTGCTTGAACTTTGTACATCGTTGCGAGATTGTAAACGCGTGTTCCATCGTCTTGTCCTCGAAGGAATATCCAAAAACAAAGGAATAAGGAAAAAAAAAAACACACATTTTTCTCTTTTATTAATCTCAACTAAAAACTACCGAATAAAGAATGAAAATACAGTTACTTAACCCTCTCGTAAGTTCCAAGTCTAAAAATAGATAGTCCTGCCTAATAAGTTGGAAACAAATCTTCTAAAGGTTTCCTTCCACATGGCCAAAACCCAAATTCAAAGATGTGTTTCAGCAACCGAGATAGACGTTGTATTTCTCTCGAATAAAAATGAAACAATCAGGTGAACAAGAAGAGTTCATATTTCTTTATATATTAAAAAGGTAATAATTTTTATTGATTTTGTTCTTCTAGATTTAAATTTATAAATATAGCCTGTTTCTACACATCGCTAAGAATAAGATAATATGACATTACATGAACCAAAACGTGACAAGACTTGATTCTATGATCATGAATCAATAAAAATTACATTATTTTTCACTCAAAATACGCCGCGTGTTAAGAAGTTTCAAGCAAATGAGTTTTTTCTTTGCGGTTTGATCATATACATTTTGCCTCTGAGATGGTCAACGGCTAGAAACAGATGAGGGATGATTGGTTGAGACTTGTTGGCTGGATGCTTCTTCAGCTTGATGTTTCCTAACTCGAGCCTTATCGATTCTTGCTCTTCTCACAGCTTCTTGGATATGTCGGTCATGGTCTTTCAACACCTGATCCATGTTTCCTGATGGAACCACCAAAGGTCCTGAGTAATGAATCTTGTGCCCTTTTGATCCATAACCCAACTGCAACCACATAACAAGACAAGTTAGTTCGCTAGTTACTAATAATAGAAAGGAGGACATTTTGGAGGACTTACAAGAACTGAGTCTTTCTTGTTGCTTCTACCATTCTCTTCTTGGTTAGCTTCTTCAGATGTTTCTTTGAAGGAACCTGGAAGCCGAGTCATTCCTCTGCAAGTCTCTTGCTGCGATGCGCTTGTTCTTGTTGCAGCAAAGCCAGGAATCGCCGAGTAATCAGCAGCAGCTATAGATAAAACTTTCTGAGAGGGATCTTGGTAGTTCCTTCTACCCCCCTTTGCGGAAGCAGATCTACGCGTAAGAGGACCTGAATGTGAAGCTCTCTTGTGAGGAACCATAATGTTTCCTTGTGATTCTCTGTTTGGTTCGAATGCTTGTGATGATGATCTTGGTGGATCGATTGGGAAACCAGAAGCAACTTCTTCAGGATGTGGATTAAACTTCTCGCTTCTGCTTCTATTATTATTAGCCTGGCTCTGCCTCTTCTGCAAGTAAAGGGAGAGAGAGAGAGTAAGCCAAAGAAGCTTTAACATCAAAAGAGATAATAAGTTTTATCAATGTTCTAAAATTCGGTTTAGGCGAAACAATTTTCTTAAAATCTAATTTAAAGCGATTCAAATCAGTTTAAACATCAGATTCTTTATACCTGCATAGATGCAACCAGCTCTGCATTGGCGTCAGGGGCAGGGATGGCTCGAGATTCCTTAGTTCCTCTCCTTTCTTGGTGTCCCTTGTTTCCTCCAGCTTGTCTACATACACAGAGAGAAAGAGAGATTCAAGCTTTTTTATTAAGAGCACTACTAGTGATCTAGCATAGTTTGCAGAGGAAAGATTCATGTCAGACCTTCTACTTTCTTCATCACGCATCCTCGCATCAAGCTCTTTGCTGGGAGGATATTTAGGCAAGCTTGAAGGATCACATGGCAGAGGTCTAGTGGAAAAGAACTGAGAACAAAAGAATCATAAATTTGAGGTTACTAAAATGCATAAGAACAGAGATCAATGACTGTCTGAGAACTGTGATTACCTCGCTTTGGAGAGCTGAGTTGGCGGTCCCACGATCGTCAGGATTGACTGAAAGCAGAGTTTCAAGAAGGGCTAAAGCTGGCTGAGGAAACTCCTTGAACGTTTCATCAACTATGCGTTTATAGGGCTGCGTAGGCTTGAAGATCGTCGCATGAGGCAACCTAGATTTCACCCAATAATCCTCTGAAGGCGAGCCGCATAGCTTGAAAATCTTGTGCAGCTGTTCCACCTGTAAACACCATAAGCAATTAAAGAAACTAGTCTCAACGAACTCAGAGCAGAGATTCAAACTAAAAACTGCAAATGTTACCTCGGTTCTACCAGGCATAATAGGCTTGCCTGCATATAGTTCAGCAAGAATACAACCTGTGCTCCACAAATCAACAGCTGCTCCATAGCGTGTTGCTCCGAGCAAAAGCTCAGGTGGACGGTACCAGAGAGTAACAACACGGCTAGTCAAAGGCTGAGTCTGATTCGGATCAAAGAAGCTAGCTAACCCAAAGTCAGCAATCTTTAAAACTCCGCTATTATCTATTAGAAGATTCGATCCTTTAATGTCCCTATGAAGTACACCACGGCTGTGACAATGGTCTAGTCCGCGTAACAGTTGCTGCAAGTAACATTTAACCTGCACACAATGAACAAAGGAAAGGTAAGACTCAGAGAACTGCACACACCGACACATTCAGTTGAAAACAAACATAAAAGGTACCTGTGATTCAGAAAATTTAACAGCAGGATGGGAGGCTAGTCCAGCTAGATCATGCTCCATGTACTCGAAAACAAGATACAAGCTGCAAGACATTCTTGATGTCACTAAGCCTTCTAGCTTTATGATGTTAGGGTGATCAAGGCGGCGCAATATCTGGATCTCTCTCGCCATAAACCTCACGCTCTCCGGCTCTAGATTATCAAACCTAACTTTCTTCAACGCCACAATCTTCTTCTGGTCCAGGTCTCGAGCTCTATACACATTACTATAAGTACCCTGCCCAATCTGCAATAAACCAATGGCATTAGAGATCTTTCTATACATTTTGGAAAGATGCCAATAGAAGAAAGAAGAGTTAGTTACTTTGTCCAACTTCTCGAAAGAGTCAGCACGGCGGGGAACCCATCCTTTGATAGCTTCTCCAGCAACAGAAGCCAACCATGGAGGCCAGCCTGCAGCTACATACTCTCCTTCAACTCCTTTAGCTATGGTGATGCCCATTGGGAAGTTGGAAGCAGCAACATTCTCTGTCTTCCTCTTCTCCCTTCTACTACTCAAACTCTCCCCACGCGAAACGTTTGGTCTAACACTAACAACATCAGGCTGTTCCTTTGTCCTCCTAAGAGGCTCTTCTCTTCTAGAAGAAGAAGTAACAGGTCTTGAAACAACAGAAGAAGACTTGTCTCTTGGGCTGTCTTCGATAGCAGAAGGCTTACACCAAACACAACCCATTGATCAATCTAAATAAGAAACTGCTTTGAAACTAAACAAGTGGCCCCACATGAAAAGGAACCCTAGCAACTATTTATTGAGTATAACCCAGAAAGGACAAAAAAAAAGAAGTGATTTTTATTCCGTAATGTGCCCCCAGATCAAGACGACGGTTTCAGGAACTTATGATTCGTGTAGGGAATAGAAAAGGCAACCAGAAGACTCTCAACAGCTATGAACTTGTCTGCGTAAAGCAACTACCTTTTTCGAGTGATTGTAGAGAGAGAGAGAGACTAAAACAGAGGAAGCAAATGTAAAGTTGAGAACTTTGCACGAAAATTCTTAAACAGAGAGAGAGAGAGAGAGAGAAATCAAAAGGGCTTAACAGAGGCTGCTTGAGAGAGGAACGGATCTAGGGGGCGGAGAGATTTTGAGAGACATGTGTGTGTGTTGAAGCAGACGGTGAATTACAAGTTTTGCAAAAATTGGAAAAAAACAACAGAGATTTTTTTTTAAATAGATAAATAATTATATTCGGGTAATAAAGATTTTCACCGTATATTTTTGAGTAGTGGGTGAGTTAAAATATGAAAAAAAAAAACTTATAAAAACAGTTCAATGTAAAATGTCGTATAACTTTTCTTTTTGGAAAATCGAAGCTGGGACATGCGAAAGACATTCTTGATTCGTCAAAACCACGCGCTTTTAAACACTTAACCAATCATAGATTAGAAAACTAATCAAAATCCTTCTTCTGATAAGTGTGTCTTTTCATTTTCTTTGGGCAGATGTATCTTCATAGAAAAACATTTTTTACCTTTTCTAATGGATTTTTACTTTTAGAAGACGTCTAAATCAATGAATGTTCGTTCTTACTTCTACTACAAAAACCGTAACGCGGTTTGTTTGTCTATAAATATTAAATTTTAGATTTTTAAAAGAAAATTAAATTTGTTTTTTTAATATTATATCATTTATTTGTTTCGATATATTTCTTTGTTTGAAATATCATTAATTTATGTTAACATATTAAATGTCTCTATTAATCTTTTCGTAACCATGTTTAAATCTTTCTTAAAATTTAAAATACTCTATATTTAATAAAATAAAAAAAATTCTATCATCTTATGTATATTATATATTTTCTTATATATCGTCTGATTGATTTTAAATTATTTTTTGAAGTATAGGTAAATAACCTTTATTTCATATAAATATATAATTTTATAAATGTGTAATAATTTTGAATACTTAAATCTGTAAATTTTGATAACCAATAAAATGATTCAGCAATTCTTTAAGTTTTGAAGCCATAATTTATTTTCAATATTAAACTTTTTGGTATTTTTTATTTTGTAAATAATTATTTGTTATAAAAATGTGAAATATGTAGTAGATTTCAATATGAAAAATTATGTATTTAGTTACTACATAAAAAGATATTGAGTACCATTAACATATTCACAGATGGTCACTTATTTAACTAATCTTTAAAAAAATTTCTTAACGTTAAAATTCTTAGATGTTAAGTTTCAAGATAGAATCTTATTAACATATTCTCTCTCTGTTAGAAAAAATCAGAGACATGTATGAAATCGGAAGCATAATATTAAAATATGGACACGTACCTCTTCATCAATCATCAGCATCTCAAGGCCGAGAAGGATACCTCCTTTGGAATTATTGCGAGCTTTCCAAAAATAGATTAGCTTAAAAAGCAACTGGGAATCTTCAGATCCTGATGAAACCTTACTGAAGAAAAGTGGAGAATGAACTTGGGTGGTGGTGACTGCCGTTTGATTTGCCATAAAGCTAGGAATGAATTTGAAGATCTGAGCAATAAATTTTTGGCTTGAGGAGGCATCGTTATGATTGATTAAGAGGAGGGATGTGGAGAGTTAGACGCCGATTTGTCTGGAGAAGTAATTAAATAGCTTTAATTCGTCATTATAGCCGTCGCAGGCGTCATACGGAGGAGATATGAAGACAATGAGTTCTGAAAGGTCTTATGTAAACGTCGTAACAAAATTAGGTTGGAGTAAGAAGATAACAAAACAAATGGGTCACTAAAGCTAAAATGCCTATTACACAGTACATATTCGTGGTCCAACAACTTAACATCCATGATGACATAGACAAATAATTGGTTGCAAATTTTTTCGCTGACGTATACAACTTAAAAAGGTTTCATATTCTCCTTTTAATAGTGTAAGATTTAAACACATCATGGTATCATAGATTGACCCCTTTCTTTTTGTATTTCTGAATTGTTGTTCAGATATTTTCATAGTTGCCCGTTACAAAATTAAAAATAAAAAATTTCATAGTTAAGTATTCTATTAACAGTCGGCAAAAAAAAATCTATTAACAACATATATTTCTAATTTCTACCTACCATAATTCAAAGTTATAGTTTACTGTTCTAGAAACTTTTCTTAAATAACGATATAACAAAAATAAACAAAAAATAACTGCTACATCAAAAACTCTTTTTAAATTGATGGATCTTGAAACTAAAAATAACCAAATAAAAAATTTATTTAATGTTTAGAAAGTAACTAGATGATAATCCGTGCAGTAATTTTTTTAAAAAGTATAATGTACTTAAATATTATAAACAATATACATTTTGTGATCAATAACATTTTTTATATTTGATTAGAGGTGGACACTTGAGTATCAATGGGTTCGATTCGGATCCTTGAGGACTTGGTTCGGTTCGGATCTTTGCGGGTTTGGTTCGAGCTTGGGTTCGGATAACCTATTTAAACTTTTCTGAATTAAAGTTTTTATATACTTTAAATTTTCAAAATCTGAAAATAAAAATAATATATAACATAGAAATTTTAATAATGTATGCCAAAATACTTAAACTTAACATTAAAAATTGGTTTAGCTTAAATATTTGGATAGGAAATCAATAGATATTTTAAGTATCTTAGGTATTATAAGTATCGTTAGCTATTTTAAACATGTATTTATAACTATTTGTATATATTTTCAAGTATTTTGGACAACTTAAAAACGTCTTATATATTTGTATATTCTTTTAGATATTAAACTTAAAAATAAATTGATATATTTAATTATATAAATCTTGTTATGATATATTCAGATACCTAAAATATTTTGGTTTGGATCGGTTTGGTTCCGGTTCTCTAGATACCAAAACTTTGAACCCATTTGGATATTTAACCAAATTTGATTAAAGTTCAGTACGATTCTTTGGATCAGCCTTGGTTTGGTTCTTCGGATTCAGTTTTTTTTAGCCTAACCCTATATTTTTATTGTGACAAAATTTTAAACGTAAATGATGATGATTCATATTGATTTTGGGTATGTAACAATTTTTAAACCACAACACATTTTATTATGTACGTGGCCCATTTAGTTAATCATTAAAAATTGTTCTCGACATGTTTAAGAATAACAATGTGCTGAACTTAAAATAAATTACCATTTCAGATTGTCAATCGACGTTTCCAAATATTTTTTGTCGGTATTGTGACGAATAGAAAGGGGGTTAGGGTTAGGAAATAAAATTTGTTGTGCAATTCATGTCCTTGCTAGGTAATTTCAATAACTTCTTAATAAATATTAGTTGTATCGATCTCTTGTAAGATTTTCGAACAATATTAATAAATAAAATCTTACACTTGCTAGAGTAATCAGTTGTTTGTCAATTAATATATAGGAGATTACAGTAATCACATAAATCAAAATAATACCTCTTGTTTATTTACAATATATTTATGGTAAATAAATCAAAATAATCATTTTATTTATTTTATATGGTATATAATTATATTTCAAAAATATTGACATAAATATATAGTATATTTTATATAAATATTTATTATTGAGATTTCCTACTCATATGGTTTTATTAACATTTGTATATCTGATGTAACAAAAAATTTAAACCATTAATCTCAAAATTTGTGATGTAGTATTTTTTGATGTAAATTTCAAAATTAAAATGTTTATGTATTTTTAAATGGTATATAGTTTAATTTAAACGATATACACACACACACACACACACACACACACACATATATATATATATATATATATATATATATATATATATATATTATATATATATATATATATATATATATATATATATAAATCAAAGGGATTTCTAACATTTTTTATAATTTAAAATCATTTTTGAAAATTGAAAATATAACATATAAAAAATCTAATTTGTATTATTATATGGTTAATGTGATTGTTTGATTTCTTTTAATAATATAAAATTAAACAAAAATGAGAAATGATGCAAAAATTGTTATCAAATATTTATTATTCATAATTATTAATTATCATATATATGTTAATCATATTAGATAACTCCATAACTTCTATTTAAGGAAAAAAATATATGTTTCTTATATTTTGGGTTAATGTAATGTTCCTTAGTAATTGGATTTTTGACTAATATTTTTTCAAACGATTTTTTAGCTACCACATAAAATTAATTGACATCTTAATTAAATGACAACTTGGCTCTTTTGTAATTATTAAAAATTACATGTCATAATTTTTTAAATGTTTTTCTATTAATATGTAGTGTATAATTGAGTAGACTAAAATACGAGCAAATATATTGTTTGAAATTACAACCAAGTGATATATTTACTCGATTTACTTTAAGTTACTCAATTACAAGCAAGTATTTACACCCAAAAAAATTACAAGCAAGTATGACGACTGACGAGGGTGTTGAAAGTTCTGTGGAAAAGAAGTAAAAGCCAAGTCGTCGTCTTGGGACGAAAGACGTTAGTGTTTTCGTATTCGCTTCCAGTTTCATTAATAAACTAAAATATTCTTGTTTATCTCCATAATCCTTGCACTGATGAGTTTGGCTTCAAAAAACAATTCTGTAATCTAATTTTGGTATTACTAAAATAAAAACAATAATTGCAATGGATGGTCAACTGGTACTAGTTTACACGCAATCAAACAAAAATCTTATTTCATACAATTATATGTATTTCTATTCTCATTACTGGCATTACAAACTAGGACTAACACTTTAATGATATCTACTAGATTTCCACCCGCACAACCGTGCGGGTATATATTTTCACATTTATATATATAGATATTTGTTTTACATAATTATTATATATATTTTTAATGTTACTCACATATTTAAATGTTTGTATAAATGTATAATTATGGTAAATATAATAATTTTATAGTTTTCATGCTGTAAATTAAAATCATCACATATATAGGTTGCTTATTATATATTTGTCTTATTGAATTTGCGTTGGATTACTAAACTAAATTTTTTAATGCATGAAACAACATATATGAAAACAATTTGGAGAAATTACATGTTTACCACTTTCATGGTACCACTTTTCATTTTTACAACCACTAAAGAGACATTTTCAAAAATACCTTCTTCATTAAGTGACAAAAGACTCTTATGCCCTTATTATTTATATATATATAATAAATCATTATTTAAATAGCAAAAAAATAAAAATTTAAAAATTTAAAAATTTAAAAAATTTAAAAAAATTTAAAAAAATAAAAAATAAAAAAAAATAAAAAAAAAGTAAATTTTTTTTTCGAATTATACTTTTTCAAATTCAAACTTTTCTATAAATTTTTTTTTCGAATTTTTTTTTTCAAATTTCTTTTTGCAAAACGAAAATTATGTTTGAAACTTTTTTTTTAATATTTATTTATATATTTATTAGAATCCTAAATTTCACATTCCAAAAACCATTCCTCACCCTTCAACTCTAAACCCTAAGTTTAGATTAGTTAACCGTAAGGGTATAATTGTCTTTTACCCTTCATTAAAAGTGAAGGTAAAAGTGGTTAGTGTAAACATAAAAAGTGATACTATGAATGTGCTATTTGTGGCAATATCCCAAACAATTTTGTATTTAATTTATCATAATCATGATCCGTAATTCAAATTGCTAGATTTTTTTAGTAATTTTTTAATGTTTATTAATTTTATATAATAAATTACTGTATATTAAAAAGTTTAAGATAAGCTAAATTTTTATAAATGTATTATATAGTTTACTAATATTAACCTGTTCTACCAACATATTATATTTTTAGCATAAATATTTTATATTTATTAAGTTGATAATATAATATACCTCTATCATATTATATTTTTAGCATAAATATTTTATATTTATTAAAATAAAATATATTAACTTATCAATTAAAAATAATTTTATCATATTTTCTTCAATATAACATTTTATTTTAAAATGATAGATATTATTATAAAATTTATAAAATATGATATAATTTTATTCTTTTAGTAACATTTCATTACTAATTACAAAATTAGTTGAAAATATTTATATTCAATTTATGACAATTAAGATCTTATTATAATCTTTTTCAAGAGATTTGTTAGAATTTTAATTTTTTTTTAAAAAGAAATTAAAAGATATTATGATTAAAGTAGTTAAAATATTATGTATATTAGCATTAGTGATATACATTTAATATAAAATTTAAATGATGGTCCAAATAAAAATATCACTCATCAAAAAATTATGATTTTTATTTTATTAGAAAACAAATTTGAAAAAATTAAAATAAAAATAAATACGTATTTATAACAAAATCTTTAAAAGTTATTAGTAAATGTATTTGTGAAATTAATTAATTTTATTTTATTTAAATTTTCGTTTATAAACCAAAACTATATTCAATTTTAATTTCTAATTATATTTTATGATAATTTAAATTAAAACTAACTAATTTTTGAAATTAAATTTAAAAAGATTCTAAGAAAATTTTAAAAAGATTTTGTTAGAACATTTTAAATATATAATTTGTATTTCAAACAAAATGATAAAGATATTAAAAGATATAATAATGAACTTATGTAAAATATGATATTTTCTAGGAATGGTCCAAACTAAAAAAATCACACATGAAAAAAAAAGTCATGACTTCTGTTTTAATATATAAGATTTGAACGAGAAACTTCAGTTTTATGGCAAAATGATTTGTTTGATATCGATAAAATAATATTTATAAGAATTTAGAAACACAATAATCAACATTTTAGACAATACAACACATTTGGGCCCATTTGTCTCTCTGAGGACGGCTAAGCTAGTTTTTTTTTTTTGACGTCGAACGGCCATTCTATTACTCAGGCTTGAGGTGGTCTGGGTAACCAGACCGGAATAGATACCATGGTACTAACACTATATTTAACTTTTAGATATGATTTATTATGTTTGTGTTTTAGTTTTATTTTTTGAAACGTAGATATAAGATAGAAGATAAGTAAAACAAGATGAATGTATAATAAAAACGCATTGGGACAAGCAGTATCGGTCCAATCCAAAGGTTGGAAGCAAAAAAAGAAATCAAGACCTATTTATCAAAGGTATTTTTTATAAAAAAAAAAAAGCTTTAAAGGAAATGGGGTAAAAGAGGAATAGAAGCCATTACCTCGCTCACACAAAACAGCTAAACTAACCACTAGCCTACTTGAAACTTTTGTATTTTATCGGTCAATTTAAAACTTAACTAAACTAGGGCTGGAAGCCCAAGCTTCTAATGCTTCCCCTCAGGGACGGTACTGGGGACAAGGTTTTAAATTTTAACAATAATTTTGATACGCTTAAACCATCTCAACGTATAACTGTAATATATGGAATCGAATCTTGATTTTGCTCATGTGTTCTTAGGTTGACTGACTTTTTTATCGAGAGTTATGGCTCATTGCAGAAACCCAAGCCTTAAGCTTTTGTGGGTGTTTCTTCTTCTTCTTCTTCTTCTTCTTCTTCCACGATGCTCACTTGAAATTCTAAAGAGAAGGAAAAGATCTGTCTCCTTCTTATGTTGCTGGTGCTTAGGCCGCCATGCTGCTCCTGCTGAACCTTGCATTTGTTGTATTTGTCTTGGCAACAAAGTTAAATTTAAATAGGAACAAAACCGGGCCATCAAACCGGTTTTGACATCGATATGGAATATCCTTCCTGTGTTGGACTGTTGGATATATATAGTAGTGAAGATGGAAGCATAACATTATCAAGAATAAGCGTGGAGAGGAAGTCTACAAGCTTATGGGAAGGATAACATGTTATCCTGGCTAGACTTAGCGACCTTAGTCAAACATGTGTGAACTGGATAAACGTGTTTTGTGCGCCCTGTTTTTCATCTTTTCTGTTTTGTTGTGCTTCTTCTCTCTGTTGTATGCAAAGCGTCATCTTCATCAATCTGACTCTCTTGTGCATTGATTTGCTTTTGGTACGTGTTTGACGCTAAAGGTTTTAGGGAGATGTCTTTGAAGCTGAAGTTTCATCACATGGACCAGTTCCATGCATGATGCAGCTGTTGCTTCACCTATATTTTGTATATGACATATATTATATATATATATAGCCTATTCAAAAAAAAAACACATGTATATATATATACTGTTTAGAGTATCTGGATAGTCAAGAAAAATCAATTCTATCTTTTGTTGTTTTTCAGGAAAAATGACAATTCAAGAACCGATAAACAACAACTGGTGAAAGAACGTCCATTTCTACATGTTTGTTGACGAAGAAACGCATTCATAACTTAAGAACACTTTGAGTTACACAAACAATACAAGAGAGTGGGATTGTGGAGGATCATTGTTGTTCATAATGTCATTCTTAAGAAGTCTTCTATTCAGGTATTGAAATAAGATTTCTTAAGAAGTCTACTCTACAAAAGATATTTTGAGAAGTTTTTCTTCGTAAATATTGGCTTAATTTTGAATTTAAATTTTTTTTCGAAAATGCCAGAGAAGACTTCTTGAGAAGTCTTCTTGGAATAACATGTTAATTTTACAATTGATCGAAGTTTGTCAGAAACTTGACTTTTTATAAAAGATTTCCCGAGAAGTCTTCTCGGGGAAGACTTC
Source organism: Brassica napus (assembly GCF_020379485.1). NCBI lineage: Eukaryota > Viridiplantae > Streptophyta > Magnoliopsida > Brassicales > Brassicaceae > Brassica > Brassica napus. The sequence continues at coordinate 14,390 of NW_026015991.1, read as the reverse complement.
TATTGAAGTCTTCTCAATGTCGCAAGAAGTCTACATGGGATACTTTTGCAATTGACTATATTTGACTTTTCCACAGAAGACTATAGAAATCTTCTGTACCAAAGATTTGACCAAAATCCGAAATAAAATTTGAGAGAAGTCTTCTCATTAATATTAAATGTTTCACTATTATTTTTCAATTGCAAAAGTAACCCACACAGAATTCTTGCGACATTGAGAAGACTTTCAGGAGACTTCTATAGAAGTTTTTTTCGAGAAGACTTCACGAGAAATCTTCTATAAAAGTCAAATTTCTGACAAACTTCGGTTAATTGCAAAACTAACCTATTTATCCGAGAAAACTTCTCTGGGATTTTTGGGGTTTTTTTCTTAATAAAGGAAAGTTAAAGGACTTTTAAGGAAATCTTCTTGATGGAGAACACAATTTACGAAGTCTTCTACAAGTTTTCGCAAATAGATCTGAGAAAAAAAAAACGATTATATGTCTTGAGCCTGTGAGATTACTTGTTTAGCTTCTCCAACCAAAACTTCACTACAAAAGGTACCAAGTCGTTAATGACCATGAATCATGAGCTTCAATGTCTCTATGAACCTTACAGAGTTCATAATCAAAATCTTGGTTTTTTTGGATGAATTTGAAGAAAGAGTGAAAGAGATGTGATTTTTGTGCATAAGTAATGAGATATGAAGAGTAAAAATAGAAACTTTGGTTTATTAAAAGTTTTAAATTGGTTGTTCATGGTGGTTAGTGTATTGATGGTAATTGCAATATTGTAAATACTTGGTGAAAATGAGGATGATAGGGTAAAATAATCATTTTCAAAAAAAAAAAAAAGATAATGACATTTTCGTGAATAACTTGAACTTCTAGGGTTAATAGGAAAAAAATATGGGTTAGTTTTGTGTTTGACTTGAAATTTTAGGTCATATTTGAAAAAAAGCCCTTTTCAAAATTGGGTCAAGCAAAATATTTAGATTTATATCCTAATTTTTATTTGGGTTTTTATCAAATATGACCAAAAATTTCAACTCAAACATAAAAATAAGCTATGCTTTTTTGAAACTTTCTTTTTCCTTATTCACCTTAGAAGTTCGAGTTATTCACGAAAATGCAATTATTATTTTTTTCTTTTTTTTTCCGAAAATGAGTCTTTTACCCTATCATCCTCATCTTCACCAAGTATTTACAATATTGTCAATACTATCAATACACTAACCACCATGAACAACCAATTTGAAGCTCTTAATGAACCAACGTTTCAATTTTTACTCTTCATATCTCATTTCTTATGCACATAAATCACATCTCTTTTACTCTCTCTTCAAATTCATCCAAAAAAACCAATATTTTGATTTCAAGCTTTGTAACGTTCATAGAGACATTGAAGCTCATGATCTGTGGCCATTAACGACTTGGTAGCTTTTGTAGTGAAGTTCTAGGTGCTTGGAGAAGCTAAGCAAGCCATCTCATAGATTCAAAGTATGAAATCTTTTTTTTTCTCAGATCTGTTCGCAAAGACTTTCAGAAGACTTTGGGAAGACTTTCAGAAAACTTTGCTAGATGTGTTCTCCATCAAGAAGATTTCCCTAGAAGTCTTCTAACTTTCCTTTTTAAGAAAAAAAAACCACAAAAATCCCAGAGAAGACTTCTCGAAATGTCTTCTCGGATAAACATGTTAGTTTTGCAACTACCGAAGTTTGTCGGAAATTTGACTTTTTAAGACTTCTCAGGGAAAACTTCTATAGAAGTATTCTAAAAGTTTTTCCGAAGTCTTCACACTATCGCAAGAAGTCTGCGTGGGTTGCTTTTGCAATTGAAAAATAATAGTAAAAGATTTAATATTAATGAGAAGACTTCTTTGGAAGACTTCTATAGAAATCATTTCTGAAAATGTCGAATATAGTCAATTGCAAAAGTATCCAAGGTAGAATTCTTACGACATTGAGAAGACTTCGGTCAATTGCAAAACTAACATGTTTATCCAAAAAGACTTGTCGAGAAGTCTTTTCTGGCATTTTAGAGAATTTTCAAATTCAAAATTAAGCCAATATTTACCAAAGAAAACTTCTCAAAATGTCTTCTTTAAAGTAGACTTCTTAAGAAGTTTTTCTTCGTAAATTTGCAATTGCAAAAATGACCTAAATAGATGACCTTTTAGGAAGTCTTCTACGCCAATGTTTAATAAAATTTCATTTTCTCTACAATTAAAATGACTTTTTAATATTTTCTTATTAATTCATGTGTATTAGTAAATATTGGGCATTCTTGATGAAATTCATAACTTATTTGGTGATAATTATGAGATTTCAAATATTTATGTTTGCTGATGTTTCTAGCTAATCCGAGAAGACTTCTTAAGATTTTTCTAGAGAAGTCTTCTACGTTAGATTTTCAAGTGTAAAGTAACTTCAAGATATCTTTTTAACTTTCAATAGTGTTAACTAACTTCAAGAATATCAAGTCATGTGGTTTAATGTGTATTTTTGGATCGTAAGATATAATTTTTAACCTACATCAGATTTAAAATCTCAGCTTTCACTTAAAATTCAAGTTTGATCTTTTGTGGATTTGACTAAGTTTTCTTGTGAAGTCTTCTCTCTTAGTTTTAGTAAATTTGACTAAGTTTTTGTGTAGTTTTGTTTTGTTATGAGTTGATAGAATGATTTAAAATTTCTTGGTATGATGTATCAATAACTTCAATAATGTCAAGTACTTTTGAAAAAACGTGAACATATTTACCAAATTCTTTTGATTAACATTTCTTCAAGTTTATAAAAGAACTAGGTTAAGACCCGCGCCTTGCGCGGAATGAACATTATATATATATTATTTTATATATTAAATATTTTTACATATTATGAAATAATAAATATATATTGAATAATTAAAAGTCAGTAACTATTAAATATATAATTAAATTAGTGTGAACATATAAATCAATTTTATTAATCCAAATTTCTTTTTTAATATTTGATAAGATATGTAATTAAATTTAAATGATACTAACATACATAGTATATTTTAGTATATTTTTAATATTAATGTCTATTTAATGATGATTTCTACTCATATAGTTTTTTTTTATCATTTGTATCTTTTATAGAAAAAAAATTAAATTACTGATAACAAAATTTTCTTTGTGGGATTAATAGTTTTAATAATTTATAATAAAAAAAAATAAGTTGTCAATGTTCGTTCAAAACTTTTACCAAAAACGTTATTCAAAGTAAATTTTGAAACTAAAAGATTTATGTATTTTATATGGTTTATAGTTTAATTTAAAACGACATAACTATATATATATATATATATTAATCTTAATAATTAATTAAATTATACTTTTTACTTATATAATTTTGTAATCATTTGAATGTGAGACTTTTAACAGTTTTAGTAATTTATAGTCGTTTTTCAAAATTCAAAATATAACATATACAGAAAAATCTAATTTTTTTATTATATGGTTATTGTGGTTGTTTAATTTATTTAATAGTTTAAAATTAAACAAATATGATAGAAGATACACTAATTTTTATCAAATCTTTATTATTCAAAATCATTAATTGCCATATATACTCTAGCCACATTAGGCAATTCTGTAAATTTTATTTTTAAGGAAATAATGAAGTACATTAATAATGAATTGATTGTTAGTTTAATAAAAAGCTTATTATATAATTAGATGGACCAACATATTTCTCTAATGATTCTAAAAATCATTCTAGTGATGACATGTGGCAACAAAAAGAAGTTGTAATGCTTCTCAAATAATATATAGGGTATTCACAACTAAAATAGTACACATACAAATAATAAAACAGACCATAAACAAAACTACACATGGAGCTAGATATCATTTCTCAATATAGATAAACTTGAACTCCAGTTGACATCATTCATTTGTACCAATTTGGGCAGAATACTTCGGAAGACTTCCCGAAGACTTCGTGGGAAGTCTTCTAGCATAAATACATTAGAAGACTTCTTGGGAAGTCTTCCGAGAGTTTTCTAAGAAGTTTTCCAAAGTCTACTCAGATCTGAAAAATATATGCATATTCAAAAGCATTCAAACGGCTTCAAGACAGAGAAATCTTCAAAAATAAATTTTTAGGCTTAAATAATAAACAAAACAATCACATTTGGTTGAATCTATAACTTTTTAGAATCTAATACATATCCAAATTTTGTACCACTTTGGGCAGAAAACTTAGGAAGACTTTCTGAAGACTTCGTGGAATGTCTTCTAGCATAAAGTGCATTCGAAGACTTCTCAAGAATTCTTCTGAGAGTCTTCTAAGAGTCTTCTGGGAAGTCTTCTACCGTCTAACTCAGATCTGAAAAATTCAGATAAAACTTCAAAAATATTGTTTTTATGCTTAATAATAAACAAAACAGACACTTTAGGTTGAATCTATAACTTTTTAGAATCTCATATATAAAACACACAAAATACATATCAAAAATTTGTATCACTTTGGGCAGAAGTTCTAGCATAAAATGCATAGGCTTGCCTAGAAGTCTTCCGAGAGTCTTCTAAAGAAGTCTTTCGAAGTCTGTCTCAGATCTGAAAAATCTGCAAATTCAAAAACATTGACATGACTTCAAAATAGAAAAAAACTTTAAAAATATACTTTTATGCTTAAACAATAAACAAAGCAGTCACATTAGGTTGAATCTATAGTTTTTTTAGAATTTAATATATAAAACACACAATAATACATATCCAAAAGTTATAGATCTACTTTTGAAGGAGTGAAAGAAGAGAACCATGTAATGAAAAACCTGCAAAAACAAGATAAATTAGTGAAAAGACATAAAAGAAATGAGAAATGGATTAAGAGTTTGGTGTTTTGATGTTCAAAGAGATTAGAGAGAGGTTGAAGAGTTTTAGAGTGAGAAACATTGCATTTTTGTTGAAGCCATTTGAGAGGAAAAAGGAGAATGTGTAAATTTTATTTATAAATGAAGACAAAAAATTATAATTAGATAAAATATTTTTGACATAGAAGTCTTCTTGGAAAATAATTTCATACCCTAAAATAAAATACATGTGAAGACTGCTGGAAGACTTCGCTTTAGGCGAGAAACTTTAATTCTACTAAATTTTAGGCGGGAAACTTAAATTCTACAAAAATTTAAGCAGAAATATGCTAGAAGACTTATTGAAGTTCTTGGGAAGTCTTATTGGGAAGTTCTCTTGTGAAGTCTTCTGGAAGTCTTCTTGGAAGTCTTCCAAACCACAATATAATCAAATAACTAACTAAATAGTAAATAATAGTTCATTAAACTTAAAATAAACTTATAAAGTGTTTAATATACATAAAATTAAACACATGTAGGTCAGATTTTTGAAGTTAAGATACCAAAATCTAGCCCTAAATACAAATAATACTATAACATATGTTACTAAACCTAAACTAAAGTCTTTTCAGAGTCTTCCATACCCTATAATCAAATAACTAGGCAAAAAACACTTCTTTAAACTTAAAATGAAACTTAGAAAGTGTTTAAATCAAGTTATTAGATAGTCACTAAACAAGTCAAACTATTTTTTTTTTAAGATAAGGTTTCAAAATCTAACCCTAAAAATACCAACAATAATATAACATATGTTACCAAACCTAAACCAAAGGCTATCATGACTCAATCTACATTTTTAAAATAATTGAATTTTAGTAAAACTAAATTTCTATCATTTAGAAATGCTTATTAATACATGATTTTGATTTTTTCTCTTTCAAAATATTTTTTTTATAAAATTTATTAATTACTTTTAAAATCTAATACATGAGAAGATTTTCCTCAGAAGACTGGAAGACTTCGATTTAGGCGGAAAACCTAAATTCTTCTAAAATTTAGGTGGAACCATAAATTCTACTAAATTTAAGCGGGATATGCCAGAAGACATCTTGGGAAGTCTTTTGTGAGTCTTCGGATCCTATAATCGAATAACTAGCAAAAACACTTCCTTAAACTTTTAAGATACTTAGAAAGTGTTTAAATCAAGTTATTAGATAGTCTCTAAACACATATAGGTCAAAAACAGTTTTTAAAAAGATAAGATTTTGAAATCTAAACCTAAAAATACCAACAATACTATAACATTAGGTAGTAACCCGTGCTATGCGGAGAGTAAAATAGTTTATTAGATTATTTATTGTATGTCGTACCAAAGGATTTGTTGTATAGTTTTTTTTTCTGTGGATGAGCATCATATATTCCTTCGGATTTAGTTAATCTATTCGGATTTCAGATTTTTTGGGTTAGAAATTTAAATCGTATTCAGATATTTACAAATTTTGGTTTGGATTTGGTTCGAATCATTGCGAGTTCGATTCAGATTTGAGTCCGGATACCCATTTTAATTATGTATTTTTAACAAAAATCCAAATAAACTTAATATTAAAGTAAAATAATATAAAACATAAAAAAATTTAATAATGTAAGACTAAATATTTAAATTTACATAAAAATTAGTTTAATTTAAATATTTGGATGGAGAACAAATAAATATTTTTTGTATTTTGAACATTTTCTGTTATTTTTAGATATTTACTTGTGACTATGTTGATAATTTTAGATAATATCATATTTTTGAATATCTAACAGATATAAATTTAAAACAATTAACATATTTAAATATATAATTGTGATTTAGATATTTCTGGTATCCAAGTTATTTTAGTGTGGATCAGATTAAAGTCTGGTTATCTGGATATTAAATTTTTAGATCCATCTGAGTAATTAATCAGTTTTAGTTTATGGTTAGTATTGCTTTCAAATCTAGTTCAGTTTGGTTTTTTGGATTTTTATATTTTATCCAGACTTACTTTCTTTTACTAGTATAAAGCAAAATAAAATAAGTGTAAAACAAATATTCTCGGTTTATTTAACATACATAATTATTGAACTATACTTTAAAAATACCAATAAAATGGTTGAGAGTCGTGTCAATATTTTTGGGCATGTTGCAAATTGACGTAGTCTAAAACTAATAACTTGTATTTTCATATAATGTGATCTCTTCACCCATCGCATGAATTATGTTTTCAATCGATTTCACAAATTTTCTTTTTTTTAAAAAAACTTTTCTGATTTCTGATTTTTTTCTTGTAATCAAATTATAGTTCTAATTTTTGATCTGATAAGAAAACTCCGTAAAGAAAAACAATATTTGCTTAACTAAAGATCCTACTTTGTGTGTAGTATTTTTACCTCAATTTCCTTAATTCATAACAATCAAAATTATTTTTTGTTTTCGTGTACATAAGCCTCAACCATGACTAAGTTCGGCAAGATACAAAACTTTCAATTTCTAAAAACATTCTCATTCAATCATTTTAGTTGATGTGAATCACAATAATTTTTTAGTTTCTTTCTTTCAAAATGATATTGTTTAGTAGTTGTACGGAGAAAACTTTATTTTACTAATACAAAGGTTAAAAGTTGAAGAACTAAAAATAAGATGATTAAAAAAAATTAGTGTCAACACATTAAATTGTATGCGGTTGAATTAAAAAAATAATATTTGAACGCATTAATTTTTAAATGATTGTGAGGCCGACACGTCATCATACTCAAATTGAAATCGATGTGAGGTTGACACGTGTTCAATATAGTGTGAAAGCATTAACTCACAATTCTTCTCTTTTAATATATAGGGGATATGTTACCAAAACCTAAACCAATGACTATCATGAATTAATCTACATTCACTCATCTATGTTGAAAATAATTCAATTTTAGTAAAACTAAATTTACATCATTTAGAAATATTTATTATTACATGATTTCAATTTTTTCCCATCAAAATATTTTTATTAAAATTTTAAATTATTATAAAGATCTACTGAATGAGAAAACTTACAAAGAAGTTTTATCTGAAAATATTCTTTGTAAGTCTTCTCATGGGAAGGGTTATTATAGCAAAACTCAATACTTGTTTTATGTTTGATCATAAGGAGGTTGTTGTAATTTCATTAGATTTTTGGTTTATTTTTGCATTTGATTGAATTTTTGGTACACTTTTGTATTCAAAATCAAATTTTGAGTCATTTTTGACAATTTCTCTTTTTAATATACTTATTTAATTAAGTTCAAATAACTTGATAAATTAAAATTAATGACTCATCGGTTAAAATTATTGAGAACATGACAAATAAAAAAAACATTATCTAAAATTCTAAAAACATGACAAATAAAAAAAACATTATCTAAAATTCTAAAAACATGACAAGTGATCAAATTCAATTCTCAAATAATAGTATTGATTTCAGAATTTAATTTAATCAATATAATGAAGAATTAGTTGGGACGTGGGATTTAAAATTGTCTAGCTGCCCTTCCTAGAAGAGAGAAAATAAAATTGTTCATAGAGTGACCCACATCAAACCAAGAAACTTATTATAAAACCCTTTCTATATAAAGAGTATATATACTAATTAAAGAAATTAAAAATCATGTAATCTGTCAAAAGTCCAAATCCCAAAATCAGATCATCTCTCTTCCCAAAAGCCAAGTCCATACCTTCCTCCTTCATTCATTTCCTAAACCAGCAAGATCCTGTGAACAAAAGCTTTCCATTTTTCCTTTTTAACTCACAATCATCGTTTACTCCATCTGATAAAACCCACAAACTCTCTTTCTTTTTCATCATGACTACAGCAACTTCGATGAACCCATCTCTCTTTCGTGTAATCTGTATACTCCATTCTGTAATAGCTCTAACGAGTGGAACCCTGATGATGTTCTACACAGAGAAAGCGTCCATCTTTGGACCAGGAAGTGAGATTGCTAGCAAACTAAAGGGTTCAACGCCACATGATGAGCTTCTCATTCAGATTTCTCAGTCGTTCTCTGGTTTGCTTCTCTTTGCCATTGGGTTTGTACTGTTCATGGTGTCTTTCGTGAAAGACAGAGAGTTTCATAGCTTCTTCGCTGGAGGGTCTGTGATTCTTTCTTTACGTGTTAATGGCTTCGTGGAGGGTTTTGTTCGAGTGGAGAATCGAAGATCTTGCTTATGAATGGCCTAAACAAGCTCTTGGAGACATAGCTTTGGGGATCTCTTGGGTTTTCTTTCTTGTTTATTCATGGAGAGAAAAGTACGATTGATTGGTTGATGATGTAATTAGTTTTTGTTCTAACTTGTGGGATAAGTAAAAAGATTTCATCTTCAGATTTGGTTAAAAGGAAACTGGAAACATTTGTCCGAATTCAGACAAGATCAAACAATAAACAGTTTGGTTCACATATATATTCAGAAGATCAAAGTAAAACGGCTGATTTTTTTAAATAAATTTTGTGTTGTTTTTTAATGTCTTGTTCTATATTAATATATGCTGTGTAGATCCCCTATTTATCCATCGAAAATCATTCTGAAAGGAGAATCTGATATTTTTATTTTAAATTACGTTAGGTGATAACCCGCGCCCTGCGCAGAGGGAGGAGATTTTTAAAGTATTATAACTTTTAATATGTAGACATAATAAAAGTTAAAATCATAGTAAGAAAAAAATATATAAGAAAGTACGGATTATAGTTAAGAATTTTAGTATGTCAATATAAATTTATATGCGATGGACTTTAAAATTAAATTGTATATTTGTTTGCATGCGGGTAAATTATAAATATAATATTAAATGAAACATACGCAATAGTCTAATAAAATATAAAAGGAACAATGTATAAAAAAACAAAAGAAAATAAAAAATAGAAACAAAATAACTGTTGTCAATAATGCCTTCAAAAGTCTTCGTTTGCAATCATATTATGAGCAAGCAAAGAGATCATCTAGAGAAATTCAAAATATTATTTAACAAAATATGTGAATGCATGTATTACCTCAATCGTAAAGCATCAATTTCGGGAACACCAATGGGTTCGAAGACAATTTTGGAAAACTCATCAATGTTAGTAACCCTTTTAAGTCGGCCTTATTATGAAATATGAAAAATATTAGCAAAATATACATATAATATCAGCTCCTATTAATCTATTGTATATACAATAAATACAATAGATTACTTTGTCCCCAATTAATTTGCCAACACTGTAAAACACATAATACTATGTCTGCATCTATAGAATTCCATAAATCATTGAAAACATGAGCAAGTGCACCATAAGCGACACACTTAATGACGACGTTACTGTAAAAAAAAAGGGGATCAAACCATGTGATACTATACAAGTGTATATCTTTCTTTTTACAGATGTTGAATACTTACGGGATGTGTAGTACAAAAAAAACGGATTTTGTGGTCGATGATACCATTATTTCCGTTAGTAGGTTCCATCATATATTCTTCAGGAAATCATACTCCTATCACTTGACCATAAATATCTGATTGGATAGGCCAAAATATTTACACATATTTAGATACATAATATTATCAATATGAACACATTCATCGATTATTTCGCTGCTCTCAATTTTCATTTAATTATATAGAAGAGAAAACATACCAATAGGAAATTTAGGATGATGTAAGCCGCGGTAGAGATCATCCCAGTTTGGAAAACAATAAAAGCTGGAATGTTTTATAGGATCGATCTTCACAATGACAGAGGAGTTAGTGAGGTTAATATTGTATCGGTTCCTTGTCAATCGAACACGCTCTGCTGCATGGGATAGCTCGAAATCTTTAATTTCATAGGAGTGACCTTCCTCCAATGGCATATCAGCTGAGAAACGATTTGACATAATGCCTTGAATACATTGTACCACGTTTAAAGAAACACTTATTTTGTTGCCTTATTTAAATGAAACACTTCTAAATTTTCGAACATACCATAAAGTTTTTCATAGGAAGGAGTTAATATGCTGTCTTAGTTAAATCCCCGTTTTTTTTTTGAAATCGGAATGTAATCAAGTGTAAATGACTTACCATAGACAATCCCTTTTGAAATAGGAATGTAATCGATGTTATTTTTGAAATCTGAAATCATATAGTATAATGTAATGACCAGTGGCATTTGTTAGTAATTATTCTAGTTGATAAATGTTTTTTTTTTAAGTAAGTGAAAGTGCATGTGGTGATGACACCTAGGAAATGGCACTCATGTAATAAACACATGAAGTCAATGTTTATTTCTATCAATGCTCCTCATTTAATAAGAAAAGGATATCCCCTATATATTAAAAGAGAAGCATTACAATATATTTTGTAGCCACATGTCATCACCACAATCATTCTTAGAATCCCATATAAATATATAATAAGTTTTTTATTAAAACTAACCATAAATTAATCATAAATGTTCATCATTGTTTCCTTAAATAAAAATCACGCAATTACCTAATGTGGCTAAAGTATATATGACAATTAATAATTTTGAATAATAAAGATTTGATAAAAATTAGTATATTCGCTATCATTTTTTAAAAACTTTAACTTATTAAAATAAAATAAACAACTACATTAACTATATAATAAAAATTTAGATTTTTTCGTATATGTTATATTTTGAATTTTTAAAAACAAATATTAATGACTAAAGTTATTAAAAATCTCACATAGAAATTTTTGTGATCCATGATTTAGAATTTATGTTATAACAAGATACAAATGATTACGAAATTATATAAGTAGGAAGTCTCATTTAATAAATATTATATATATATGTATATTAATAGTTTTAAAATAAATTATATACCATATAAAATACATAAGTATTTTAATTTTAAATTTAAATTTGTTCTGAATTTTTTTGATAAAAATTTTGAACAATTATTGACAACTTAATATTTAGATTTTAAACTTTGCATTGATAGTTTTTAAAATTATAAATTATTAAAATTATTAAACATCCCACAAATGTTTTACTGTTATCATTGATTTAATTTTTTTTATAAATAAATACAAATGATCAAAAATAATATGAATATAAAATCTTTTTTAACTGATGTCAATATTTAAAAAGTATTATATATCTATGTTAATATCTTTTAAACTTAATTTTATACCATATAAAATAGAAAAAAATGTTTGCCTGGATTAATAAAATCTATTTAAGTATTTGTACCAATTTAATTATATACGTAATAGTTACTAAAATTTTAATTATTCAATATATAGTTATTATTTCATAATATGTAAAAAATATATAATACTTAAAAATAATTTATATAATATTCATCATGCGCAAGGCGCGGATCTTAACCTAGTTTACATTATTATATTTGTTACTCTTGTCAATTTGTGAAAATAGCGTAAACATATGTTTACATGCTAGTTATAATAAATGATGGAATTTTGAAGGATCATATGACTGTACAGGTTGTTTCATGAGTGTCTTGCACACGCACTATTAGCTTACTATGATTTCCTTAGAAAACTAACCATAAATTAATCATTGTTAGAATCCTTAGAAAATATGTTGGTCCATATAAATATATAATAAGTTTTTTATTAAACTAACCATAAATTAATCATAAATGTTCATCATTGTTTCCTTAAATAAAATCACGGAATTACCTAATGTGGCTAAAGTATATATGACAATTAATAATTTTGAATAATAAAGATTTGATAAAAATTAGTATATTCTCTATCATTTCTTAAAAACTTTAACTTATTAAAATAAAATAAACAACTACATTAACTATATAATAAAAATTTAGATTTTTCGTATATGTTATATTTGAATTTTAAAAACAAATATTAATGACTAAAGTTATTAAAAATCTCACATAGAAATTTTGTGATCCATGATTAGAATTTATGTTATAACAAGATACAAATGATTACGAAATTATATAAGTAGGAAGTCTCATTTAATAAATATTAAATATATATATATATATTAATAGTTTTAAAAAATAAATTATATACCATATAAAATACATAAGTATTTTAATTTTAAATTTGTTTTGAATTTTTTTATAAACATTTTGAACAATTATTGACAACTTAATATTTAGATTTTAAACTTTGCATTGATAGTTTTTAAAATTATAAATTACTAAAATTATTAAACATCCCACAAATGTTTTACTGTTATCATTGATTTAATTTTTTTATAAATAAATACAAATGATCAAAAATAATATGAATATAAAATATTTTTTAACTGATGTCAATATTTAAAAAGTATTATATATCTATGTTAATATCTTTTAAACTTAATTTTATACCATATAAAATAGAAAAAAAATGTTTGGCTGGATTAATAAATCTATTTAAGTATTTGTACCAATTTAATTATATATGTAATAGTTACTAAATTTTTAATTATTCAATATATATTTATTATTTCATAATATGTAAAATATATATAATACTTAAATAATTAAATATAATATTCATCCTGCATAAGGCGCGGGTCTTAACCTAGTTTACATTATTATATTTGTTACTCTTGTCAATTTGTGAAAATAGCGTAAACATATGTTTACATGCTAGTTATAATAAATGATGGAATTTTGAAGGATCATATGACTGTACAGGTTGTTTCATGAGTGTCTTGCACACGCACTATTAGCTTACCTTAGTTGGTAAATCGTGCACATGGCCGGGAATGACATTATGTACGGGTCCGAAGCTTCCTTACAGTCAAATCCTAACATATAGAAATCAGCAACGTTCTTACTGACACTCCTTGCATTCTTAGTTGTCTCATCTTCCCCAAATTGCACTTAAACTACCAACGCGAGTTTCCCTAACATAATTCTTAATAAAAATATAATAAGACAATTCTCTTGCATGCTTAAATCCATGAACATTGATTTGGTTTTACTATATGAAATTCACGAGTTCCCCTAACATTATTTACGTACATAAAAAATATAATATGGCAATCTCTTGCTTTGAATAACAGCATATTGGGAAGCCTAGAATCTATTAAAGACAGAGAAGAAAAAGAAGTGGTTGGAGCCAAGTATCACTAAGCTCCAAACCTTTGCTTAAAAATTAAAGTTGCCTAAGAAAATATGTCCATCTTATATGGTAAATGTTAATCGGTCATGTGGCAGTAACGAAGAACTTAGTAAGGCGTATTATGAGTGTGATAACTATTGCCTAAGGTGTGTTAAACCAAGTGAATCTGTAACTCATGCCAATTTTGAATGTCCGCCAGCTCTGCAAGTTGGTCACTATCATCAACTCCAACAAGTTCTGATGTTTTTCCCCGTACCAAACGTCTACACAAATATGGATTACTTCATTGGTTCACCATGAATTCATTCAACACCCCCACCTTGTGATTGATTTGCCATTCCCCACACATGTTTGAGGCCCTAAACAAGCGTCTTTACCAACTTATGCTTCTCCACATAAAATATGGTCTTAATATCCTATTTTTGGCTGATAGGAATCATTATTTTTTGAAATATTTGCTCGTAAACTGATTGTATTTCGTGTGTAATTTTACTAATTATTTATCTTATAAA
>NW_026015990.1:0-20043 GCF_020379485.1 Brassica napus | reverse complement strand
TCTGAAATCAACATGGTAGTATTAAGCAGTAATTTTCTAAACTTGCCAAGAAAATATAGAACCAAACCACTCTTATGTTTTTTTCACCTGATCAAGAGCATAAGGTGTATTGTTGCTGCAAGCACGAGTACTTTATCATCACTGTGTCCAACACCCTGAAAGTAAAAGAGAGTAAGTAGTAAAGAGAATAGACGTTTCTGCTTTAAAATGAGATGATAAAGAGAGTGTTCAGTTAGGAATAAGCTTTACACCGCATCTGCACACAAGAAGCTCTGTTTGATACGTCTTGAAGCTTCGCTCTCGTTTCCTTCTCCACGTTGACCGCACAGAGAATCTATCTCATCAACGAAAATAATGGACGGAGAACTTTCACGGGCCATCTCGAAAAGGTTTGATACTAGCTCTCACTTTCACCCATCCACTTGGAGACCAGGTCTGACGAAGACACGCTGATGGTTGGGAGGTAAAAAATAAACAACTTTTCTTAAGCTATAACGCGTTTTCCAAGTATAAACACACGATGAAATAGAAAACAACAAACATAAAGTACATAGCCAGCCAAAGCCATGAATCAATTCAAAACCCAACACCTCAGCACAAGATGCTAGCCTAGAAAGTCCCATTTTTGTGATCTAGATTCTCATGCAAGCCCAAGTAAAAAAATAATAATGCGTAGGCACTCTTACGCCTGTGCACTTATCTAACCAAAACAACATGCATTGGATTTGGTTCTCGTATAGGACATTTAGATTCTTTTAGATTCTACCCAGAGCCAGCCCCGAGGGGGCCATAGACAACTTATTATGGATTTGAACTAATTTTTTTTTTTGCATCTATGTTTATGTAATTGTTTTAAAAAATTTTGGAGGCCTAAGGCTAATGTTTAAATACTAATGCAACTATATGCAAGATACAGCTAAACATGAAACCCTTGCAGCAAGCATAACATAAATATTCAAGAGCAAACAAAAACCAAGAACCTATAAGTAGCTAAGACACTGCTACTATCATCCTCCTACCTGAAAAAGGTAGAGTCTGCTTCAGTAGCAACCGCCTTAGCCAAGTACGATTTACCCGTTCCAGGCGGCCCATACAGAAGAAAAGCTCGCCATGGGCGCCTCTTTCCTAAGAAACGAACAAAGCAGGAATTAATCAACATCTTCACCACATGGTTCTCATAAAAAATCTCTTTTCATCTCCACAAACCTTACCAGTGAAGAACTGCGGAAACTTGACAGGCAAAATCACAGCTTCCTGCAAAGCCTGCTTAGCGCTTTCAAGCCCGGCGACATCAGTCCACTTAATGTTAGGCTTCTCCCTCACAATCGCAGAGTCCAACCCAGCTCGGAGCTTCGACTGCTCCGGATCCTCGCCGTCCCCTCCTCCGTCTTTGGGCTTACTCTTCGGCTTCGTCGCCACCGCCGCGTCCCGTTGGATCCAGGACCGGGACCGCCTTCGTCGAGAACGGCGCGGATCTCCTCGGCGCGGCGGAGATACTCGGTGAATTTGTGGGTGATGGCTTCACGGATCTTGGGGTTCTTCTCGTACTTGAGGTGGGTTTTGAAGTACTCGAGGGCGTTCATGTAGAGAGGGAAGGCCTTGCTGTAGTTCCCCGCATTGTCTTCTTCAACCGCTTGCTTCACGTACTCTATCGCTTGCTCCTTGAAATTGCTGTACATTTTCACTTCTTACCCAATCCGATTCTGATCGAGGATGAGAAGATCGATCGTGGAGGATTGGAGAGAAAGGGAAGAACGAATGAATATAATTGAAGCGATGAAGAAATGGCTTTGAAGACGGACGAAAAAGGTATAGAGAAACAACAGAACGTGGACTTGTTTAGCGATGAAACGTTGAGGCTTTTTGTTTGTTGCTGAACGTTTTGATGAATGACTTGGAAAACACTTGCCGTTTTAGTGAACGTGACCTTCTAGAATGGCACACTTGCTTTGGAAAATGATCTCAGGGATTACCTATTGGTCAAGTCCTATCCTTCCTACCGTCGAATTAGTCAGAATGTCAAAATGACCAATCTGCCTACAAACTGAAACAATTCAACATGCTTTCTTTGACTGCTCTTATGCACAAAAAACTCTGGAGAGCTTCCAACATTCCTCTCACTATCTTGCATGATCCAACAGCCTCTTATGAAGACAAACTGAGAGCCCTTCTTTCAGAAAATGCGAATCTACTTCAAGAGTTTCAAACATTGGGTATATGAAGCCTATTGGAGAATTTAGAAGAATAAGAACATGCTACTGTTTCAAAAACGACAAACACCTTGGACGAGAACTCTGTACTTGAAAAAAAAAACAGATAATGATGAGCGGAAGGCTGCACAAGTTTATATTGATACGAACCACCTAATATCTATGAATAATTGAATACACAAAGAAGACAGCGCAGAAACAATTGGAGAAGACCGCCACAAGGATGTATGAAATGTAACTATATATGATGGATCATTTAATTCCAGATCTCATGTGGCATGAATGGGATGGCTTTTCAGGGTTTACAATTATGTAAGAGAAGTGTGGCAATGGAGAAAAAGTTCAAAGAAGTCAAATTCCAATGGATTTCACGAGAAAGCAATAAACCAGTGGACATCCTTGCGACTCAAGAAATGCAATCTGAACCGATATTTAACTTTCATACATATGTGCCTCTTGTAATAAGGGATGCTCTCCACTATGACTAAGTCATTTCAACAATATAAAGCAATCCCGAGAAGAAAAGCAATTTTTAAAAATACATTTGTTTTTTTTTGTTTTACATTTGTTTTTAAAATACAAAATTTAAAAAAAAAAGAATTTGCTCAACGAGTTTTTAAAATAGAAAAGCAAGTTTTCAACGCATTTTCAAAATAAGATTTTTAAGAAATATGTTTATGATGCATTTTTATATGTTTTCCACGGGATTTAAACATGTTTAAATCTTAGAAATCAATTTTTTTAAAAATCGTTTTGGCTAACACCGATTTGCCGCATAGGCGGACGCAACAGAACCATGACATATATTAATGACTGGGTAGGTCTATAATACAAAATATCAATTATGTTTATGCATATGTTTACATTAAAATACCAAAAATATCCATCAACATATTAAATAGACCATAACAAGAAATAACAAGCTTAATTATTCAAATCACAAACAGTACAATACACACATATATGAACATGATAATATAGAGCTTCCCGTAACTAAGATGTAGAATGGATGGAACAACCGATATTGTCCGGGAACGGATAAAGCTAGGTATGGCGGCGGCGGAAGTCAGTCAACGGCGTCTAGCGGCGGTCTCACGCTGACAGTTGAAGAAAACTGCTGCAACGGGTAGACCGAGATCATTATCATGTGCAAACATACGAGTGTTGAACTGGTCTCTGTAAGACGGCACAGAAACAACACTTCCCCTACGGTTCTGCTTGAAAAGCAAGTACACAAATCGGTGGATCCCTATGTTTGGCCGAGGCATCTCGTACCCTACTATTTCATTTCCTGTTTTGTAGTGACATATATATATGGAACTTTAGTTACTTGTGTCGTCTATAACTCACACACTTTCAATGATGTCAAAGAAAAATAAAACTTACACACGTTCAGTTTCTAAATTTAAACCAGGTTATATAACACGGCGGTAACACTAACTCAAACAAATAGATCACAAGTCCAGATCATATCAAACTAATTAAGAGTGCATAATTATATACGTAGTTATTTTTCTTTTTCTTTTTGCTAAATTAGTTATTTTTATACTGAAATGAATTTAGACGTGGATTATAACTAGTCCGTAACACTAATACAAACAATTAGGTTACAAATTTGGATCATATATGAAACTAATAAAGAATGAATACTTATATGTTATGACATTTGTCTGATTTGAGAGTAAATATGACTTACCAAATGTCACGTCGGTTGTCCCTGGGATATCGGTAACAATCCTGAGAATGATCGTTACAAAAAAACTCGTATATTTTATGCATAACTGATAAATCACATGTCTCTTAAAAAAAAAACTGAAAAGAGATTTTTTTACCAGTGCAAATGCTCCCTGAGATAAGGATCGCTAGGTCCTGGGACATCAGGATCAGTCATGACCTGTTTCGAATATTCGACATTCATGAATATTTACAATTGACACATCTTATATACAAAAATAAACATATAACACACATGCATTCGCAACATATAATATACAGTCTGCTAGCGCGTAACATATTTTTTTAAAAGACACTGATATAATCTATATATTACCAAAAAAACTAAAATGAATATGAGAAAATAAGAGGAATTTGAAATAGTTTTTAATAAACCATCACGGTAAAATATATTCAAAGTAACTACTCTACCACAAAAAATTTCATAAAACTAAATTCAGAATTTTTACTTTCGGGCTGGATGAATAACTTGATTTTTGGTTATTTTTTGCAAATAAGTTAAAAATAATTTGGCAGTTTATATCTTAAACTAGAATTATTTTAAAAATAAGCAGGTAATTGGTATTTTTGTAAAAAGTACCTAGATTTGTTGTAAGTCTTACAAAAACAAGAGAGTACAAAAGGTTTGTGCATTACATAAAGAGCAATAAAGGGAGAAAGTTATATATATTTAGAAATTTTCAAAAAAAAAAAATATATATTTTCAAGAAATATATGATGCACTATGCGTACCAAAGTGAAGAATGACCTCATGTCACCCCCATGAACTTCAACCTTTGGTTTGTTTGTAACTGCAGAAGGGAAAAGTTCATGGCCATTGTAGACTTGCTTGTCGCAGTTATAAGTCACAGTCATTTTCACTGCCTGCAAACAACTGTCCACAACGTCTCCGATCACTCTTCCAACCATAAGTGGGTCTGCTGAAATCCGGGCCATCTCGATTGCTTCTTTAAGAATTCAGAAGAAACAAAGAATAAGTTTGAAAGATTAAACGTTTCAGAATAAGGAAATAGTGTTTGATAGGATTGTGTGTATGTGCTGATGTGGGGATTGACAAGTTTGAGCTTGCTTTGGGCCGGGTGATCGGATTTGTTAATGCTGATTTAATGAAGACATAAAATCAGAACAACATGTACTTATAGGATTTAAGAGAATTAGTGCCATTGTGAATGTGATTTGACGTCTTCTAGATCCCCACACCAACACATACACACAAGACGTCATCCACTAAAAATGTATGAGTTGGCCTTTTACGAAAACAACAACCTTTTTAAAAGTCTACATAGATGGCATCCACTAAAAATGTGAGTAAATTTGCAGACGTATCAAGTTTATTAAACTAGTTTGGCCCAAATAAAATGTAAGCTTAGAATTTCGGAAGGAGGCAAGTTTTTTTTTTTTTTTTGAAACTTTAAGGAGGCAAGTATTCACATGAAAATTTATAATCTCCAGAATAACGTAATGGATTACGTGATGGCAATTCAGTAATGTTGTACCTAAATTTGTATTATAAATCTAAGATATTATTCTTGTAGTAAGATAATTCATGGAAAATATTTTAAGAATAAAATAAAACTCTATTTCATTTCTACTTTCAATTGATAATAATTATACGACTGTAAGAGAATATCTACGCTCGGAAAAAGAAAGAAAGAAAAACCAATATGGTGATGTTCTTCTCTAGCCATTATTTAAACAGAAGTCGAATGTATCAAGTGGTGGCATTGGGAATTTAGCTTTTCCCTTTTCCTTTTTATCTGAATTTTAAATTTAGTTCGAATTTTTGGTTGGAGTTTTAGCAAGTTAAGAAAATTAAATTGTACTTTATATTTATTCATGAAAACATGTTCATACATTATCGAAATATCCATCGGAATATCTGCTAAACAAATATTTCAAATATTGCGAGGATGAAAGACATCTAAGTACATAAAATACATGATATAAATGTGTTGAAATGTATTGTATTCATTTTGATACTAACAAAAATTAATAATATCAAATAAGTGAATCACCAACTAAAATGAACACTATGCTAAGAATTATGCATCAAACTATTAATTTACCAACAAATATTTTATGATGATAATTTACAAAAAACAAATTGTATGTTAAAATATATATTTTAAATAATTCTTAATAATTAGATGCTAAATTCTCACTTCCATAAGATACTTGTAAAGTTTTTCTGGTTATCATAACTTTGATGGCTCAAATGAAGTCTACTAATGACGTTTACTAGTGAAATCTGCAAACATATATTAAGAAATGGTTAAAATTATAAAGATTATAAAGTCTAAAATGAAGTCGGCTAGATCATAATGTATTAGTAGACTTTTGATGAAATATGCTATAACGAATAATTTTCAGATTTGAAAATCTGAATATCTAGAATTTTAATGCAAACACAAAAATATAAAAATACAAATTTGAAATATAAGATAAAACAAAAAAATTAAATAGTGTGAAACTATAAATTTATTTTATTGAAACAAAAATTTGAAATTTATAGATCTTCTTATATTTTTGGCAGGAGAAGATGGAAGTCATGAACTATGATATGTTAAAAAGATAATATTATGGGAAATAAGGGGAAAAAATCGCATTCACATTATGGTAGATTTCATTTGAAGTATGCTTTATAGTGTAGTAGCTTTCATTCGACGTCTACTATACTTTAAATTTTAAACATAATTCATCAGAAATCTACTGTATCAAATCATTTTTAAATCTATAAATTTATATATCAAGAAAATGAAAGAAATAACTTCAAATCTGAAAAAAAATTCAAAAAGAGAAAATCAAGTACAGAGTTTGGATCTAAAAATTTATTTAAATATAAACACAAAATACACATTTAAAATCTATAGATCTAAATCTTATTTTTAAGAAGGGGTCCATTGTGAGAATACCTACAAAAACTAAATAATATTTTGAGAAAATACGAGATAAATAAATTAAAAAATTAAACTAAAGTTTGTCTTCAAATTCAAAGATATTAGACAAAAGTGGGAGAGTTTTAACAACATGTGCATCCATGAACTCAATTTCACTTACTAATCAAAACTTTTAACTATAAGAGATATTCATTCATATTTAGAATTTCTAAATTAATTTTTGATCAAATTTTTTAATTTTTTTAAACTTTAATTATAAGATATAATTATGTTGTAAATTCATTTAAATTTTACTTAATAAATAGATTTTTTTTAGTTTCAGACTTTACAAGGTTAAAATCGTAAATATATATTCACATGTTTTTTGTTTAAAAATAAGAGCGTGATTACAATTTATTATCCTTTTAGATTGCTTTTTCATTTAGCTGAATAAGAAATTATGTTTTTAATTCAAAATCAAATTTTAATTTTTTTTTTTTTTGGCAAATTCCTCTAGTTTCTGTAAATATTACAAAACTCTTGCATCATGAAATTTTCGTTGGAATTTAATATTTTTTCTTTTTAATTTTTAACTACTGTTTTTAAATTAAAAAAATATCATTTCAAAGATCTTATTATCACTTTTCCGTGTTCGAGGACGATGACACATTGATTTGGTTCTTGGCTAAGTTTTGTTTAGAACTAATTCCTGGAAATTTCAGGAAATGTGTAAAAAAAAAAAACTTATTTATTTCAAGTGTCAGTGTCCACCAATAAAGCACATCTTTCGTTGTTCAGTGTTTCTCCATCTGAAAGATTAAAAAAAGACAGAAATTTCAAGTGTCATTATTCTGTTTCTGAATCGAAACGTCCTTTTGCAATAAGGGTAATAAGAAAATTAAAAAGGTTTCAAATTTGAAGTGTGAGGAAAAGCAATATATTCTCTGTTAGATGTGTGGATGTACTGCAAAGAATATATCCTACAACAACTAATATTATTCTTAGACTTACCGTAATTGGAAATTTTAATGTTGGCGAGAACGACCCACAAACCACAATGCCTTCCCACACATGGAAAGGCTGACAAAAAGGTCACTTCAATTTCAGGAATAAATATTCACTAGGTTAAGATCGTTATATATATAAATTATTTTATATATTATATGTTTCTAACCTATTATGAAATAATAAATATATATTGAATAATTAAAAAGTCAGTAACTATTACCTATATAATTAAGTTGGTGCAAACATATAAATAAATTTTATTAATCCAAAAGAATTTTTTTTCTATTTGATATGGTATATAATTAAATTTAAATGATAGTAACATATATATATAGTATATTTTAATATTAATATTTATTAAATGATGCTTTTTGCTCGTGTTTTTTTTATCATTTGTATATGTTATAGCAAAAAATTTAAATTACTAATAACAAAATTATCATTGTAGGATTAATAATTTATGTAATTTATAATATTTTTAAAAATTAATTTGTCAATATTTTAAAAAAAAATTGTTAAAAGTAAATTTCAAAATTAAGATATTTATTTATTTTCTTATATGACATATAATTTAATTTAATATACATATATATTTTTATATATTTTTTATTTTTAATACTTATTAAATGAGACTTTCAACTTATATGATTTTTTAATTATTTGTATCATGTCATAACAAAAAGTTTAAACCATAGATCACAAAATTTGAATGTAAAACTTTTAATGGTTTTAGTAATTTATACTCGTTTTTAAAAATTCAAAATACAACATATAAAGAATTTTTTAATTTTTATTAAATGGTTACTATGATTGTTTAATTTATTTTAATAGTTTAAAATAAACAAATATAATATAAAATACACTTATTTTTATCAAATCTTTATTATTCAAAGTCATTAATTGTCATATATACTTTAGCCATATTAGTTAATTCCGTAATTTTATTTATGGAAATAATGAAGCACATTAATAATGTATTTATGGTTAGTTTAATAAAAAGTTTATTATATATTTAGATGGACTAACCTATTTCTTTAAGGATTCTAAGAATCATTCTAGTAATGACATGTGATGTGGCTACAAAAAAATGTTGTAATGCTTCTCAAATAATATATAAGGGATTGCCTCTATCATCACCCTCTTTGTCAATACCGGTCCAAATATTGCCAGCTTTTCTTATGACCCTAAGTCAAAATAGAGAGATTGTATGCTAATATAAGAAAAATAATAAACAAAAAAAAACGCACAGTAGAATTTTTTTACAGTCACTTATGTAGCTTATGCTAAGGGCCGGCAATGCTCTTTCTCCATCTTCTCCCTCTGTATATAGTTTATTTCCCTCCATAGAAAACTACGAAACAGACAAACAAGATTTGAGATTCATCATATAGAAAACCGGATGGCAATATGCCATCGGGCTGTCTTCAGAATACACGTGTACTTTGCATGTGATCATGAGTTAAGCATATGCACCAACAACGGTCTGTGACACAACATGTCACATGTTGCCTTATACTTGCAAGCTGTGTGAGATAACTATTCTTTTCAGGTGGAGAAAACCAACACTTCACTTTTAATTTGCCTTAAAATTTAAAAAGGATCTCCAGCCAATAGAAAGTTCGGTAATAACATTGCGTAGAGCCGTTTTTTTTAAATTCAATCCGCTATAGTTTATTTAGAACTCTGTACAATATAGCATTTTCGAAATTATTCTTTGGAATATTGATTATCTTACTTTCCAGTGTACTGTAGAATTTATCAATAGACCGCACAGAGATAACTAAAGCATTTGGGCATCAATGACAACGTTTTCGCACCAAGGTCATTTGTTATCATGTTTTATACGTACAGAAAAAAAATCATATATGTACTTGGGGATACTATTTCGACTTTTATGTACTTTACTTAATTATATGGTGTTTTTTTTTTTTTTTGATAAAAGGTTTTCAATTAATTATATGGTGTTTGTGTCCGATATCCATATATACGCTACCATTCGACATAATAATAAACATCCATTGTCAACTGCTTTATTTTTAATTGTTTTTTAGAGTACTTGTTGGTACTGGCCCAGCGCTGTTGTATGGTATTGCCGTATGGCTGGTTTAGACGTATCAGGGTGCGGGAGTCTGCGAATACATATAATTTTGGTTTTAGGTGTGAATCACAAGAGCCTTATTGAAGAAGAAAGAGTTTTGACTGCAACACTTTTATTCCTTTCAACTTGATTATGAAGATACAACTCTAACTCTATTTATATGCCAAGCACAACCTCAAAACCCTAATGAACCTCTACACGTGTTTGGAGGACATTGAATCTATTCTTTGTTGCAAGGTGGTGAGCTGTACGCGGTGCCAAAGTGGTCCTGCTCGTCGTACGGTTTGGCTCTGCAATATGAACGTTGAGAGGTTGAGCTAAAGCAGGCTTTATCTTCATCTTTGACTGGTCTCCGAAACTCATATCATTGGGCTTGGGCTTTGTTGTTGTCTTGGGCTCAGCCTGACTAATACACCCCCTCAAACTTGGGGTCGGAGGAACAGAGACACCAAGTTTGTCCCGCAAACGGAAAAACGCTTCCTGACCAAGCGATTTTGTGAAGACATCGGCCAGTTGCAGAGAAGCGGGTATGTGCTTAACTTCCAGCGTCTTGAGAGCCACTCTCTCACGCACATAATGATAGTCGACATCAAAATGTTTAGACCGTTTGTGGAACATGGGATTTGCAGTGAGACACACGGCAGAAAGATTATCACACAGAAGAAGTGGCATGCGCTGTTGTTGCAGACCCATCACTCGAAGCAAATTTTGCAACCAGACAATCTCAGAAGCAGCAAGGGACATGGTCCTGTACTCAGCCTCAGTAGAAGATTTAGAAACTGTTTCATGCCTCTTAGCAGACCAAGAAATGACATTGGAACCTAATAGAGTGCAAAAGCCACCAGTTGATCTTCTAGTTTCAGTGCAACCTGCCCAATCACTGTCGCTGTAGCAGACAAGTGTGGAGTCTGAGGTAGCATTGATGCCAATTCCCATGTTCAGAGTTCCTTTAACATAGCGAAGGATTCTTTTGAGTAACATGAAGTCGGAGCCAGTAGGTGAGTGCATTCTTTGACAGATATAATTGACAGAGAATTGTAGATCCGGTCTAGTGAGTGTTAAGTACTGCAGTTTACCTGCAATGCTCCTGAAGTAAGAAGGATCAGAGAAAAGTTCATCTTGACCGGGAACAGTGGCCAGTTTTAAAGGCAAAGGAGTGGGCATCGGAGCGCAATCTTTCATTCCTGCATTGATTAAGACATCAGAAGCATACTTCTCTTGATTGAGAAAGAGACCATTCGGAGTTTGATGAACTTGAATCCCAAGGAAGTAGTGTACAGAGCCCATATCTTTCATGCGAAACACTTGACTGAGCTGAGCAACAAGATGATCCAGAAGCGTATTGTTGTTGCCAGTAAGAATCATATCGTCCACGTAGAGGAGAAGATAGATAACATCTGAGCCATGATGATAGATGAATAAGGAAGGGTCAGGGAAACTGCAGATGAATCCGAAGTCAAGCAAAAAATTGCTAAACTTATCAAACCAAGCACGTGGAGCTTGTTTTAAACCATAGATCGCCTTCTTGAGCTTCCAGACGTAGTCAGGTTTGTTGGGGTCGACAAAACCAGGCGGTTGTTTCAGAAACACAATCTCCTTTAAATCTCCATGCAAGAAGGCGTTCTGAACATCAAGTTGTTTCAGGGACCATTTCTTTGTAACTGCCACATGAAGAACAGTCCTAATTGTTGCTGTACGAACAACTGGACTAAATGTTTCTATGAAATCGAGGCCCTCCTCTTGCTCATTGCCTTTTGCTACAAGTCTCGCTCTCGGTTTGAACACAGTACCATCAGCGTGGTATTTTGTTTTGTAAATCCACTGACTTCCGAGGGGGTTCTGACCATCTGCAGGTGGCACAAGCTCAAATGTTTCTGTCTCAACCATATTATCAATCTCAGTTCCCATTGCACCGTTCCAGCCAGGATGACGCAAAGCAGCTTTGAGAGACTTGGGCTCTGCATAATCTTCTTTGACTGTGATGAAAGCATATCGTGGATTTGGCTTGACAATGCCAGCACGAGATCGAGTAGTCATGGGATGCTCATCATGTGCTTGAACCACATCTTCTTGAACATGTTGAGGAGACTGTTGTACATTATCTTCCTCAGACTCACTTGCTGAGGAAATATCAGGAGTTGCAGGCACAACTAGGACTGGGACTGTGACTGGGACTGTTCTGGCTGGAGGTTCTTCAATAGGAGAGACAGACTCAGAAGCAGAAGATGATGCAGGCTGAACGTGTGCAGCACGCCATGCTTGTAACAACGATGAGTCAGAGGCCTTGTGAAACCGACTATAAATATCAGCAAACGGAAAGGAGTTCTCGACGAAGATAACGTGACGACTGATAAACACTTTGCCAGTGGGAGGATAAAGGCAACGGTATCCTTTATATTTCTCATTATAGCCAATGAACACACACGGAAGAGACTTTGGATCAAGTTTGTTGGCCATGTAGGGCCGCAAGGTAGGGAAACATTTGGAGCCAAAGACACGAAGAGAAGAGTAGACCGGGACAGAGTTATGCAACAACTCATATGGACTCTTGTGATCCGAAAGAGCGGAAGAGGGAAGAAGGTTGATCAGAAAATTCGAGGTGAAAAATGCCTCGACCCACAATTGCTGTGGAACACGTCCGTGATAAAGCATTGTAAGACCAAGCTCTGTAAGGTGACGATGCTTCCGTTCTGAAAGACCGTTTTGTTGCGGCGTGTGTGGACAGGAGATCAGCTGTCGGATTCCTGATTTGGCCAGATGATCGAGAAACTTGGTGTTGACAAACTCACCACCACCATCACACTGAAACTGTCTGATTTTTCTCTGAAACTGAGTTTCAACCAACTGTTGGAATCGAGTAAAGACAGAGAAAAAATCTGACTTGAGCTTTAATGGATAAAACCATGTAAATCTTGTGAAATCATCAATAAGAATAACATAGTATCTGAACCCTTGAGTAGACACAACAGGACTAGGACCCCATAAGTCACTGTGTATTTTCTCTAAAGGATAAGTAGAAACAGACTCTGAAGAAATAAAAGGGAGATTACAGCTCTTCCCGACTGGACACGCATCACATACTAACTTTGGACCAGACTTATTGAAAGCAATAGCATTATTCCGAGACAGAAGCTGAAGAATATCCATGTGTGGATGCCCAAGCCTCTGGTGCCAGACATCCTCACTTGTTGCACGCTGCCTAGACGAGTAGAAAGCCTGAAACTTAGTATCCTTCAGCAGATAAAGATCTTTACGTCTTGTTCCTCTGGTTATCACCTGTTTGGTTACTTTGTCCTTAATCAACACAGATTCATCATCAAATGTAAGTTCACACGGATAATCAGTGGTGATTTTAGACACAGACAATAAAGATCTCGTTATGCCAGGACACACTAAGACATCATTCAGAGGAAGGATACCTTTAGGAGTGTGCAGAGGAATCGATCCAACGTGAGTTATAGGCAGAAAATCTCCATTCCCAACGATGACCTGATCGTGACCCAGATAAGGCTCAGACGACTTCAGCTGAGAACCATCGTTAGTTATGTGAGCTGTAGCTGCGGAGTCTGGATACCATTCGTGTCCTGAGTACATGTCTTGGTCAGATAGCTTTGCAGTAGTAAGAGCATTGTGTTGGACCTCTGGAGACTGATAGTTCTGGTCAAAGCGATTGTAGCAACGAGCTGCAGAATGACCGTAGCGGTTACAAATCTGACACGTAGGTCTTGAGGAGGAGTTAGAGCCTGAGAACTGTTGATGAAAACCCCTTCCTCTAGTAGAGTACGAGCCAGAACCTCTGCCTCTGTTTCCACGATTGTTGTAGTAGCCTCTTCCTCTGTTAGAGTAGCCTCTGCCTGTGTTGAACGCCAAGTGAGGTGACACTTCCGGAGCTTGATTGTATACTTGTAACTTGTCATCAAAGTTCACCAATTTAAACACCGCGTCTTCAAAGCTCATTGCAGGGAGAGAGTCCATCGAATGTTCAATGACGGTACAAATGGACTCGTACTCCTTTCCCAATCCACTCAAAGCTCCATAAATCTTCTCTGGATCTGAGACTGGACAGCCAATGGAGTCCAACTGATCGCATACACTCTTAACTTCATTTAGATACTCAGTCATGGATTTGTTGTCTTTCTTCAAGCCCTGAAGTTTTCTTTGAAGATCCAACTTTCGAGTAGAAGAGACCCTGTTGTATTTTTTTCCGAGACTAAACCAAACCTCATGTGCAGACTGAAGCCCATACACAGACCGCAACGCGTCTTCAGTTAACGATCCGAACAACCAAGCCATAACCAGTTGGTCACGTTTAACCCATTTGACGAACTCTGGATTGGCCTCCTCTGTGACTTCGTCACCACGTCGGACAGAGACAGTAGGGAGAGGACGAGGGGAAGAGCCATTGACATATCCTAGAAGAGATTGGCTGGAAAGAAAAGATTCAAACTGAGTTTTCCACAACAAATAGTTGGTGGAAGACAGTTTCAAGGTAACACACTGAGAAATGCTCAACGTTGGAGCTGACAAGGGATCTGTGAGTTCAGCCATGGCTCTGATACCATGTGAATCACAAGAGCCTTATTGAAGAAGAAAGAGTTTTGACTGCAACACTTTTATTCCTTTCAACTTGATTATGAAGATACAACTCTAACTCTATTTATATGCCAAGCACAACCTCAAAACCCTAATGAACCTCTACACGTGTTTGGAGGACATTGAATCTATTCTTTGTTGCAAGGTGGTGAGCTGTACGCGGTGCCAAAGTGGTCCTGCTCGTCGTACGGTTTGGCTCTGCAATATGAACGTTGAGAGGTTGAGCTAAAGCAGGCTTTGTCTTCATCTTTGACTGGTCTCCGAAACTCATATCATTGGGCTTGGGCTTTGTTGTTGTCTTGGGCTCAGCCTGACTAATATTAGGTGTTATTAAGTAATTCATACGACTAAAACACAGTAAAAATAAATGTATTTACAGGAAACTTATGAACCGGTTTTGTAAACAAATTTTATAAACTGGTTTTGTAAATGAGTTACAATATTATTTCAATATATGTATTTAATAATTTAATTTATATTTTTGCAAATAGATTTCTATTTAATTTATTATATATATATACATATATATATATATATATTTTGAAATAGCCATGACTAAACCATGACTAAATAGTGGCTAGATATAGCAAAAATTATTTTATGGCAAAGCTGTGGATAAAATAGCTACAAAAATGTTGTGATAAAAATATGAAAAAATAACCACATTAGCCATAATTTGTTTCTAGCCGCATATTTTTTTAATCGTGGATCGTGGCTGTTTATTTTGCATAGGCACGCTTTTTGGCGTGGCTATATCAAATATTTCTAGTAGTATTAATTATTAAAAAAAAATAGTTACATAAAAATATAAAACAAAATTTAAATATTTTTAAAAATTCTAAAAAAATCTTATAAGATGTTTATATTTAAAATAGTTAACTAATTTCATTAACATAAAAAATTCTGTCGAAATATTTGTTTTATTATTATTTAATAATTAAATAACTAATTTAAAAAATATAAATAAATAATGTGTTTATAATTTTACTTTTAAAATATAATAAAAGTGAAAATTTCATTTTAATATAGTATTTAATTATATAATTTAAATATTTAAAATAGAAATACATAAATTTTATAAATATTTAGGTTATTTTCTTTTAATAACTTTAAAACATGCACTATATAAATACTTTAACTATTATTTTATTCTTTATTTATAAATTAGGTTTCGGGGTTAGAGGGTTGGTTTAGTATTAATAAGAGTTTAAAGTATAATAAGACAAAAGTATAGGTCTGTAAACACAAATCTATTATCAATATGACCTAATTAGACAATTCATTTTCAATTTTCTACTGCACATGAGACAAAAATTCTATGCCATATGAGAAACTTATTTTGTAGAGTTTAAATTTGGTAGAGTTTTAACTTTATTTGAAAATAGAACTTTTAAAGTCTAGAGACCTCGACGCAGTTATGAACCTATGCTAAACAAAACTAAGAGTATGGATCGTACGTGTTCATTTGAAAAAGATCTACGTCCACTCTTAAGTGTAGCCAACACAGTATTATAAGCAATTGCTAAGAGCGTGTTTAAAAAAAAGCAATTGCTAAGGGCCAATACTGAAATGTTTGCAAACAAAGAGTCCTGAAGTCACCAAACCAAGAACCGAGAAGGTTCCTTGTCTTGAACGCCAAAACTCAGTCCAAGTCAGTGGTCTTCTGATTTCAGACAATACCTTACTGAACTGTTGGTTGAGGTGGTCGAGATCTCCATTATTCTCGATCACAACATCAGCCTTGCTTCTTTTCAAATCCAACGACATCTGAGCCATCACTCTGTTTCCGGCATCTTCCTCGCTCAGTCCATCTCTCCCCATCAGTCTCTTGAGCTGAGTTTCTTGACTGACCCACACGACAACAATGGGTTTCGTCCATTTATCCATCTTCACTTCGAACAGCAACGGGATATCGACAACGATCACTTTAGCTCCTTTCGCCCATTGTTTCAGAATCTCCCAAAAGATACCAGTTGATATGTATGGAGCCATCAGCCTATAAAGCGTGAAAGAGACAAGTTCAGGATCTCATCGCTAGAAAGGGAGTTGTCGAATCCTTTACTTACTTGTTTAGAAGTTGGCGCTTGGAATCTGAAGAGAAGACCATCTGACCGAGTTTTGGCCGGTCCACTTCTCTACTAGGAAGAAGAATCTCCTCCCCGAAAGCTGCAACTACTCTTTTCCATCCACCGCTTCCTTTCTTCAACACATTCTACAGATAAACATATCAAGGAAACGAAGTCTGTTATGAATGTGAATCTTTTCATTAAACTTACTGTAGTTAGCTAACCTACACCTCTAACTGCACAACAGAATGCTAACGTACACGGTTACTAACATACACCATCACTCTGATAAAACACACACTAAATTGCATCTACAAAAGAGAGGAGGATGTTTTGTTACTCGTGCAACGACATCAGCGTCAACAACGGGAATGCCACTAGCCTTAAAGAGGTTGGAGACTGTACTCTTCCCAGACGCTATGCCTCCCGTTAGCCCTACGATTCTCATTCCCCTCTCTGCTCCTACCAAAGTTGAATCATTTTAAAGTTATATTCACTATATAGTTATATAACAAACTATAATCTCTAGCATCAACCAATCAATGTTGTATCTTAAAACACTAGTTACTCTCGAATCCATTAACTTCTTTATAAGTAGGAAGATGAGACCAACCTCAAACAATACGAAGAGCAGATCCTAAGAACGTTTCCAAATACAATCGAATTTGTCCGTCAATCAATAATAATCTCGGAAACCGTCATCGACAAATGAAAACAATAAGAGAAAATAGGAAGGGATGGTCACACGATTTCAAGGGACGCTTCTGGTAAATCCACCGGCGGAAACAATCGGAGATGATTGGAATTTCCCTCTCAGATCTCTATCTTTCTGAAGGTTTGTACTTGGTACAATCTGTAGGCCTGGGCATTTCGTCGGTTCGGATTCGGATATTTACTGGACATATTTTCGATTCAGTCTGCTTCGGATAGTTTTGAGTTCGATTCAGTTTGGATAGTAAAAAAACTAGGAACAGAAAAATATCTGAAAAAATTAGCTTCATTCTGGTTCGGATTAGGATAGTTCGAATAATTCAAATAAAATATCGGTTATTTAGATAAAATATCAAATAATTATGATGATTAAAATAACAAATTTGGATATTTCGGATTACTTTGAATATTTTAGATAAAACTATCCGGATAATTTCAGATACTTTCGGATAGTTCGGATACTTTATAATAATTTAGTTATGCTCAATTATTTTTGGATATTTATAATAGATTTTTAAGTTAAAAATATATATATATTTAGTTATGTCATATATATATATATATAATTATTATTTTTATATATTTGGGTATCTGTTCGGTTTTTGATTTGATTCTGGTTCGATTATTTCGGATATAGAAATATATGAACTATTCGGTTCAGTTTTAGTTCGGTTTTTCGGTGTTCTTTCAAGGCGTACGATCTGGTTCATATACGTGACCCAAAAAATAAAATGAAGCCGAAAAATATAAAATGGGCTTATTTACTAAGGACTTTCTACGGCCCACCAATATAATAACGGCCCATGTAGCTAGGTTTTTGTCTCTCCCCTCGTATAACTTCTTCAGCCGCCTTACAGAAGGTTAGAGCTTCCTCTGCTTCACCTTTCAGGTTCGTCATCCTTCCTTTATCACGTACACTCTTCTCATTCCATAAGCACTTTGTATAAAGTTATCCCAGTATAAAGTTATCCCAATTGAAAATTGAGCTCATCTTTCCTCATACATTTCTCCATTTTGAGCCTATCTTTCTTCATACATTTTTCCATTTGATCTTACTCTTTGTTTCCTCGTTTTCAGGCTCAGAGATTCGTCAATTGAGAGCAACTCAAGATGAGGTACCTTTTAACATCTCCCAATTGCCTTACAGACCGATCTCAATTGCTATTGCCTTTTTTTTTTGTCGGATCATAAAAAGTTGATTTTGGCTTGCTCATTGCGTTTGATTATGTTTTTGTGTACAGTAAGCTTCAAAGCGAGGTTCTTAGAGAAGGGATCACAGCTGTTAAGGGCAAAGCCGATGAGAAAAAACGCAACTTTGTCGAAACGGTTGAGCTTCAGATTGGTCTCAAGAACTACGACCCACAAAAGGACAAGCGTTTCAGTGGTTCTGTCAAGCTCCCTCACATTCCTCGCCCTAAAATGAAGATCTGTATGCTCGGAGATGCTCAGCATGTTGAGGAGGTGATTTATAATAATAATAATATTCTGAATTGGGCTATAAATGATTATTAATGCAAAAAAAGTATTTGGGGTTAATAAATTAGGCTGAGAAGATTGGACTAGACTATATGGACGTTGAGGCTTTGAAAAAGCTTAACAAGAACAAGAAGCTTGTTAAGAAGCTTGCCAAGAAGTACCATGCGTTCCTGGCTTCTGAATCGGTCATTAAGCAGATCCCTCGTCTTCTTGGTCCTGGTCTTAACAAGGCAGGCAAGTAGTGTCTTGTATGTTTTTTGAATCAGTTTTGATTGTGATTTTTGGATTTCTTGTTGGTATGAATTTTCTTTATATGGTTTTGATTGGTTTACAGGAAAGTTCCCGACGCTAGTGAGTCACCAAGAGTCGTTGGAAGGGAAGGTGAATGAGACAAAAGCGACAGTGAAGTTCCAGTTGAAGAAGGTTTTGTGTATGGGTGTTGCTGTTGGTAACCTTTCCATGGAAGAGAAGCAGCTCTTTCAGAATGTTCAGATGAGTGTTAACTTCCTTGTCTCGCTGTTGAAGAAGAAATTGGCAAAACGTATGTATAAACTATCTACAGTTAGTCTATCTGAACCGCTCTCTAATCTCCTTTTTTATTTAATCTTGTGCAGGTAAGGTGTTTGTACTTGAAGAGCACCATGGGACCACCACAAAGGATCTTTTGAGCTCTCTGCTTTTTTAATCTTGGAAATTTGCTTTGCGTTTTTTGTTTAATATCTAGTGCTTCTTGAGATATATGGTTCGGATTGATTATAACGGAACTCAGGTGCTATTTGCTTTTCGTTAAAAGACAAATATAATATATGCAATGTTTGCGTTTAAAGCAAATCACGTCTCGTTTCTGGTTTTCCCATTACCTTTATTGACTGGTTACAGTAGAAACGGTTCACAACTTAAGCGCAACGATGAGAGGATGCTAATTGCATTTATTTTGTTGAATCGTTTGTGTCGTCCAAACCTGAGCTGGTCCTGAATAAATCAAGTCGGCCAAGAGAACGGTATCAAAAGAAAGAGAGTAAAAAAAAATGGGGGAAGAGAGTTGGAATACTTTCAATTAAAGGAGATAGATGAAGAAAGCTATAGCAACTGAACTTGAAACAAGTACTAGTGATTGGAAATACATAAATTCCATGTCTAAAGAACACGAGAAGGTTGATTCAGAATTTTATTATGTGGTTTTATGGCTAATACAAATCCTTAACAAATGATACAAACTTGCATATTCTAAATTTCCTCTCTCTCTGGCGTTAATTTTAATTCACCAATTC